>NC_143448.1:7060000-7125000 GCF_987193195.1 Phasianus colchicus
ATGAAGCCACTAAGATCTTGACCTTGTTACTCTGGAAACTTGGCTTCTAAATCATGTACTGAAAAAGACATTTTTGTGTTTTATATAGAAAATGCAAGCATTGTTTCTAACAATTCATCATTCCAGAAAGCACCAACCTGACCTTTGCAGTGCAGTTAGTGACTAGATGTGTGAGACTTGCTGCAGAAGTAGTGTGATAGTTAGAGATCACTGCGGAGAAGGATGAAGAAAGGCACACCCAAGCAAGAACTTCTTACTCATCATCTGAGTGCAGTGCTTGGTGGACAGCAACTTTCTGTTGGTGAGGTAGAGATCTGGCAGAAGGGAAGGAAGAGGCTACAGCCACGGAGCTCTCACAGAGCTCTGCCCAGGGCGTCTGCTCTGAGATTTCTGGGACTTGGCCTGTGATGAGGTGCCACGGTTGAGAGTCGGTGTGTGAGCCCTCCTCTGCCGGACAGCTCCTTTGCCAGCGCCGCCATGGTGAGCCTGCTGCGCTCCCCATCCTCCATGGAAGTTTGGGTCGGATTTCTTAAGGAAAGGGCTTACCCAGTGCTGACTGTGCTGGAGTGGGTGACAGGGAGACCGTGGTTTACAGCTCTGTGATAAGTTTCTTTAAAGCCCCAAATTCTGTTTATAAAAATAGATGGTGAACATACGGTACAACATAAAAATCCATGTGGTCCTGGAAAAAAAGTAGAAAGCACTTTAGCCTGAAACAGATGTGCTAAAGCGAGCTCCTCAATGTAGTTTTTATTTTTTATTTGTGTGTGTGTATGTGGGAGATATTTTTGGTTCCTGTTAGGCTTCTTTGCAGCAAAGCCCCTTTCTAGAATTTACTTTCCTTTATTAGAGTTGCAGCTCAGCTTTGTGTGGGCCTCTGGGGGTTTTGGCCAGCCGTTGGCAATTTCTCTCAGACACCCAATTACCCCTGACGTCAATGCCGTCTCTCCCATCTCCCTTGGGTGCCCACATTTTTTCCTTTGTAACACTAATAGCTGACTAGCTAAGTGCCTGTTATTTCCTTGGCAGAAGATTTGATTGTGTTTTGGGCCGGATACTAAATCCAAAAACTATGTAAAAATGTCAATAGGTGAGTGCACATTGATTTCGGTTAGTCACAGTGATATTTGAGCCCCTTTGGGGGCTCTGTCTGGGGAAGTATTTTACAAGAAAGATAATATAACAGAAAATTACTGGAGCTGCACAGGTCTCTGGTGGATTTCTTAGGGGCCTGCTAAGTTTCTGTAGAATCAACAAATGCTTTATTAATCTAAATTTGCGGTTTTGTTCCTGCCTCTCTTCAGACGGTTCGGGCTCGCCGGAGGAGGCTCGGCGGGAGCAGGGCGGCCGGCGGCACAGCCCGGCCTGGCTGGGGCGATGGGGAGGCCGGGGGCGGCGCGGGCCCCCTCCTCACGGCCAAGGCCTGCAGCGGCAGATAACGCGGGGGACGGAGGGGGTCCCCGGCAGCTGCGCGGGGCCGCCGCTGACTGGGAGCGCCTGATAAGGGCCCCGCGCGGGAGCCAGCCGCCAGCACCACGCCGCCAGCGCACCGCGGGGCCGCGGCGACTGGCAAAGAAAGTTAAACACAAGTGGTCCAGGGGCGGCAGGGAGGGCTGCGCTGGCAGATAATGGTAATTGATTGAATCACAGTCGCAGAGCAGCCTTGTTTTGCCTCGCAATTAATTTTTTTCTAATTTTCAGACCGAAGTATTCGAAGAGCTCAGGTTGCTCCGGCCGCGTGCTGCACTGAAAGATAATAAGCACATGCCCTCTTCAGCTTTTTGGGGGAAATTCAGGCCAAGAAAAGGCACAATTAAATAAAACGCACCCCCTTTAAACTTACAAGCACGCGGCTCTGAGCTCAGCAGAGCGTGCTTTTAAGGACGAAGAAAATCAATGGCTTTGTCAGCTTGGCGGTCTGTAGCTGGCTGGCTGCAGGGGATGAGAAGTCAATTTTGTCCACAAAGCCAATGTATACGGTGGCACTGGAGAAGGGGATTGCCTGGGGACGGCAACGTGGCGGATGCACACTGGGCGTTCCTTCAGCTCTTCTTCCTCTCCTCTCCCCCTGCAGCCTGCTACCCCAGCACAAGGTATGCGCAGAGCAAACCGAGATTTGTGCTGCAGGTATCTTGTACTGCTTCCTCCTCAGGTTTATTGCCACCACTTCGGATCTTTCTCACTAGCAACCTTTCAGCCAGAATTTCTTTCTCTTTTTAAGGGGATCCCCCAGTATAACATTCAAGATCAGTAGTATTTTGTGTACTTCAGGTAAATGAAACCTTTTATATTTTTTAGTCTTTGGAAATTGCATCCACAAGCAGTAAAATCTTATGTCAGCACAGCATGTAGATTGCAGGATACCTAATAACTAGTAAACCGTTTAAAAAAGTATTCTGCTTGATCAGACATGGTGCTTAATGTATAGTGCTATATCCTTCCTCGTAGGTAATTAGTATTGGGGGGAAAAGCCTCCCCTGTGGACCATGACACCATAGACCTAAACTGGCATTTCTTCACATGTCAGATTTTTCTTTCTGTTGTGGAGGGCATTTCTTTGCCCATTTAAAAAATTGTTTCTAAGAAGGAATGGACTTTATAGAGAGTATTGTGTATCTTAAATGAACCTTGCCAGTGCTAACAGTATATTCTCCTTCCTGTGCAGACACAAGGTAAGGCGGGCAGGCAAGCAGTGTTGTAGTGCCAGAGGACTAGAAATCTAACATAAGGTAGGAAAATAGCCCCTAACTTGGGAAATATATTAGCCAAGGATTATAACCACCTGCTTTTGCTATGATCATGTTGGTTCCCATCCCAGAGCAAATGCATGTGTGGTTGTATTGGTGAAATGAAGGAGTCTTATGTAGGCAAGGCATTCTGGTTTATTTTATCATGAAGAAGCTGAGTTTTTTACTGGTACTCTCTCACATTTTTCTCAAAGGAGCAACGGAAAACTTTTTTTCTTTGTACATAGTCTGAAATTTATGGGATTTTTCTCAACTATGAAGCAGAGGAGTGTTTGCTGGCAGTTTGGGCAGGAGAAGGGTATCCTGAGCCCCGAGCCTTCGGCTGTGAATCACAGCTGATATTGTTTTGAACAGGGTATGGGATCTCCTCTGCTGAAAGAGCTGGTAATCGGCTTTGTTATGAGCACTGTTCATAAGAGGGGCAGGTCAGCTTTGAAGAGAGAAGTCTTTCTTGAAGGCACCAAGTTAAAAGCTTATGGCCATAGGCTGATCAACTTTAGGCGGGGACTTGGCTGTCACTGCAGGGTCTGTGTGTGGACAGAACACACTGATTTCTCCCTGTAGGCCCAAGAGCCTACTGGGCACTGCTGTCAGACTCCCGTGAAGCTCCAGGTTCTGGTGTAATGAAACCCACAGACATAATGAGGTCACAGGCCTCTGCCTGGTCTGTTTGGCCACTGCCCTAAAGACGAGTGCTGAGCTGCCCCGGGCAGTAAGATGTGACTGCTCAGGAGCCATTCTTCTCCAGACTGTCCAGAGCTGGCCAGTGCTCACAGTCTGTTGGCCTCAGTAGTGCTGACAGTGATATGGAAAAGAAGCTCCTGAGTGAAAAGTATTACGAGTTTGTTTGGATAGAAAAAAGCAAGCAAAGCTCATGGAGGTGATGTGCACCACACACTGCCTGCTCGCCTTTGAGCTCCTCCGGGCTTTGGTATGTTGTCAGCACTGGGGCCGCAGCTGCTGGCACTGAGCACCCTCAGAGCTGCCAGCCCTGCCCGGCGGGAGCACGAGGAAAGGACAAACCTCGTACCTCCTGGAAAAAGATTTAGAACAGTTCCTGCGCTGAATTGTGGGGTATGAGCCTGTACGATGCTGAGAACCAAAAGTCAGAGGCAGCTGGAGGTGCAGACTGCTCATGAGCAAACTCCTGAAATAAAAGAGGTGGTTTTAACTTAAAGTCATGTTAAAAAAGCTGCATGCTGGAGGCCGGCCCCACACAGCACGTGGTGGTGAGTGCAGTGTTCCTCACTGTTACCTCAGGGCAGGCGCTGCCTCAGCCCACGCTCAGGCACCCTGTGCCAGCAGAGATGGGACCTGCTGCCCATTCCCTCGCTCTCCTGTGGAGTGGAGGGGACCATGGGGGGCAGGTAGACAGTGTGAGGAAGTGCGAAGGAGGTGGTGGGGCTGGTGCTGTGAGGCTGCGAGGAGACTGAGGTGCAGGCAGCGGGACGTGGCAGCTGTGGCAGGGAGCAGGAAGGCGAGTGAGTGGAGGCTGTGAGGTAAGGCTGAGGGGAAATGGGTGTGGAAACCGCACCAGACTGATGTCTGGGTCTGGGTAGCAGCAGAGAACTGGGTGAATGACATGAGGTGGTGGCTGGACTCATCAGGGCTGCTCTGTGTCCTTGTCCCTGCCCTGTCAGAGCTGTGCCACGGGCTGGGGCTAAAGATAGCTTTATGCCCTCTGATTCTGCTTGCTCAAGCTCAGACTTGAAGAAGGTTTCACTTGATTTCAGGAAGTTGCAGGCAGCATCTGCTCTCTGCTTGCGTTTTCCTTCTTCCTGCAAAGCCAGAGTGATCTTCATTAACTAAGACTGGAGGTGGGGAGAATTGTGGCGACTGACTGACGTGTACCTCAGGCAGCCCGAGGCACCCCCTGGAGGCCTCCTCTCCCCGGCGGCCCAGCTTCACACTGACCATCTGCACGGGCTGGGTGTTCTGCAGGTGAGGTTCCCCTCCGCTTGCTCTGGCTGTGAAGTATGGCTGTGGGTGCTGTCCCTGAAATCCCTGGTAACAGGAGTAAGATGCTGCCCCAAATCCATCCCTGTTAAGGATTTTAAATAGGGGCAGCAGTGTGGCATCTCTCACTTTTGAACTTCAGAAGGAATGAAGACAGTCTAGTTAATTCCTTTTAAAAATGTGACTTTTATTTAGATACCCATTTTTTGCCTTTCCCAAGCAAGCTCAAAAGTCATGTTGCTTGGTAGGATGGTGGGGGAAGGAGGACTTCTTTCTCAAAACCAGAAACTGTATGTTAAGATAAGTTCAGTGTGAAACGTGTGTGACTTGTTTACTTATTCTGCCAGATCCTACCTTTTAAAGTGCTAGGTTAAAAGATGGGTGAATTTGTGTAGCAATGAAGGAAGGAGGTAGAAGCTCTTTGGGAGGTGGCAGTGGATGAAGAGGAAATATCAGCATGAGAGGGAGCAGAAAAAGGAAAAATGGAGAGGAAAACACCAGCAGAATGATTTCTATCCCTTTGGTAAAGACTTGAGGAGATCTATTGGTGAAGTAATTCCTGCTGTTCCTTTTCCCTGCTTTGTTACAAACCTCTGTGGCCTCACAGGCCAGGTCTCCTTTGTTTCCTGGGTGTGGGCTGTGTCTGTTGGCAGGCAAAAACATCATTAAGATATTCAGTTGAATATTTTGAAATTAGGATTTGAGGTTGTTCCTGCCATATAATTCACGAAGTCTCACTCAAGTCACAGCCAGAACATTACATCTGCCCCGGAGAATAAGGAGGAAATTCACCAGCTTATTTTAAGTTGATGTCGTGGAAGCATGCAGGAATATGTCCAAGTTAAACTCAAAGGGAAAAGCTTGGATTGGTTGCAAATTTTATCAGATATATAGTTGCATTAGGCACCTCACATTTAAAAATGATTTAAAATTGAAAAACATAAAGTCTTTAAGCAAAATGTGCTATTCAAAAATGTATCAGTATGAATATGTGAGTATCTTACATAAACATCATGTCAGTGTGAGAGGGCAAGTTCAGTAAGGCATCGGTTAATTCACATTTGAGGTAAATCAGGTGTACATCAATACCATATTCTGGTAGCGTGTGTAATTATTAAGAGGCATCAGAATTATGCTTTTGCTTTTGTGTTTTAGTTTTATGAAAGGATGCAGGAGAGCTGTGATGTTTCTGTTGTTGATGTAATCTTACATTAATTTCCTAATTCTGGAATACTCATTTGGTTCACTTGGGCTGTCTTGTAATTTTGACAAAGTTTCTTTTTTGTCTGGATCTTCATGGGAATGGTCTCTCAGTTGACTGCCAAGCATTCACTCTCTCTTTCATACTGCTTTTATAGCCCCACATCACCATCAGTCTTAGATTCTCAGAGCTGATAGACAGAATGGTTGGAAAGGAGAGTGAATGACCTCAGAGAGATATAGACTTATGTGCTCTGATTATAGAGGTGATGCAAAATTGGAGGAAGAGATGGAAAGAGGATTAGCGTGGTCCTGAAACTTCTAAAATCAGAAACTTACTAGAAGGAAGAAATGCATCTACATTATTTTAGTTTTTTTTTCTTTTGGCCAAGCGATTCTGTCAACAGCTGAGCACCGCTCTGCTTTCTTTTCCAGCATCAACTGCTGCCTCATTAGTTATTTGAAGTGCTGTTGTAGACATGGACTTGTGAAGCAAGAGCAACAAACATCTTGCTTCTGGAGGGTGTGATGGAATAATATCTTCCCGGGCACTTAATGGCTTCCAATCTGTTAAAGTAATTTTACTTACAACGTATCATCCAAATAAATAAATAAATAAATAAAAATTACAGTGTATTCAATATGCCCTGTGACTTTATGGTGGAAGCATCAGTTTTGAGGAACACTTTGTGGAGAGGCGATCTCCATCCAGACTAAATTATTCTGTGACTGAACAAAACCCAAAAAGAATCTGTAGCAGAAACTGAGATTTGAATTTAGGGGCCTCAATGAGCAGTGCTTTTTTGTTACAAGATTAAATGAAAATTGACCAGGTGATTGACTTCCACAATAAAAATCAGAATTCCACAACCCCAGTAGCAAATAATTCTTGGGTTCTCTGGGATAAATAGCTAGGTTGGTTAACAAGATACCCTTCTCTTCAGGCAGAGTCAGAGGCTACTTCAGGACTTTCCTCCTTTTGCAGCAATATCCCAGAAAGTGAGACAGGAAAAGGCACACGTGCTCCTAGTGACGGCAGCTTGAGCTCATTAGTTTTGATTTTTAGATATGCTGGCATTGTGTCAACAGCTTTCTGTCACATTTATGGCCTTTCCAGATTACTTATCTAGGGGAGAAGCATACTTTCTGTTTATGTTCAGCCTTCTTCTGTTATTTATGTCATTGAGCTCACTGCCCAGACAAAGCCCATCACTGCATATTGAATCTACTGTCAAAGCTGCAAGGGAAAGACACAAAGCAGAGGTAACTCTTCCATGCAGATCTTTACTTCTGGTTGACTCCACTGTGCTCTTGAAATCTTTTGAAAAAGCATATCAAAAATAAATGAACTATTAGAAAAATCATTCCCTCCCATGAATGTGCATTTAGATATTTTTCTGATGAGATTTAAAAAAAAAAAAAAGAGACTTCTTTTGCACTATCCCTACTAGAGTACTCTTCATTTAATTTATCTTTGCTAATTCATCTTGGAGTGCTTTGGAATATTTCTCAGCATCTATCCATCTATCCTGTGTTTCATGGGACAGTCTGTGGAAAGGACAAAACATTTGATGAAGAATCTTTACTGCTGATTGAATTTTCCCCAACATAATTCCCTGTTTGGTACTGAGACTTTGAGTGAGCTGGTTGAGTCTCCTTTTGAACCCATCATAGATTTTTCTTTGTATTTTATTTCCTTTAAAGTTTATTTCCTTCCTTATGGCAGCCACCTTTTGCCAAACGCGTAAAGCGCTGCAGTTCTTCTGGCTTTTGCCCCATTTACCCCCTCCCAAAAAGACTGCAGTGGCTGTATGACTGAATCTCAAATTTTCCCCGGAGCGATCTCTGATTTCTTTTCAATCAGTTCATTTAATTGACCGTGTTTATTTCCCTAACCTTTGCAGCTCCCTGAGTGCAGCTATTTGTCAGAAGCTGGATGTTAAGCATCCTTCTCATGTTTTACCTGGAGACTTTCTTAAATCGTCTCATCTGTTCTTTGCATTAGGGGCTAAGCCCAAAAAGGAAACTCTCTCAGTCAAAAGGCTATCTAAATGGATAATGTGATACTTTGAGACCTGTTACAAAGAGGCAAATGTCCCTGTCCCACTGCTCCGGCGTTTATCCCACCAGAGCAATGGCAGCTTTGAAGACTTGCTTGGGCAAGGATCCCAACATGGATGTCTGCAAGACAGCAAACTGGAACGCAGTACACGCACCTATAGCATGCTGCTTGGATGTGGAGCCTAGGCATGGTGCCCACTTAGGAAAGCAGCTTTGTAGTCTGTATTTGCTTAATTTAGTCTTCATCTGTCCTCCTGAGAATGGCTGTTCACTGCACGTTAGTGTCCAAGAGCGGGAAACGATGGAGGCAACTTTCATGAGAAAGATGAAGCAACTTGGCACTCGATGGAGTTTGGAGGCTAAACTGCTTCTTAAAACATCATCCCTTCTGCTCGTCTAAGGAATTTCCAAAACAAAAATAGGATGGGGAGAAAGATGCCTTTGTGTCCTGTGATGTCTTGGTGACATTAGCTGCCTTCTTTAAAGACTATAACATTCTATTTGAATGCTTTTCACGCTTTAGTTTGGCATACAGCATAAATCCAAGCAAACTGACCTGAAATGGGAATACATTTTCCTCTTCAGTGACTTCTGTCTCTGTCTGCCGCTAGTATCTATATTAGTAAATGCCCTTTCTTGGGAAGATCCTGGCTCTATTCTTTTCCAAAATCTTTTAAACAGTGATAACACACCATTATTTCCTAGAAAGTCTGGTCAGCTTCTTACAAAGCAACTCTTAAATCATTGTCCTATTTTTTCCCAGTACCACTTATTTTTATCCAGTCCTTTAAAAATAAACATAAGAGTAATTAGGGAGAAACGCTCTGTGTTTGAAACACAAATGGAAGGAAGTAAATGCTATGATGTGTCCATGGATTCCAGCCCGTGCTCAAATATCCAAATTTAAATCCTGATGTCTAAGTTAAATGAAAAGAGATCCTTTTAAATAACAGTCCCTTAATTATTCAGGAAAGGTAAACTTGAACATTTGACTTGATTGCAATGATACAGCTAGCTTAATTTTTTATTATTTTAAACTCTCACCCAGCATGCTGTAGTAAGTTATTTTCAGTGTGTTTTTAAAGTCCATATTGAAATATTAGCCATAACTGTCTGCTGTGTATAAAGGGGGGGGATATGTTTGAAGTTTAATCATGCTTCTACTTACGCTCAGTCCCAGAGCAATCCTTTTTTCTGCTGCTGAGCTCAAACAGCCAGTAGCCAGGTTTGATCTGCTGCCCCACGGAGCAGTGCCCTATGTGAATTTGAAGTTGGCTCAACCCGGGAGGCCTGCAAATAAAGACTAGCCTCAGGTAGCCAGCTCTCTCCTTCCCAGCGCAGCTCCTGGGGCGCTGCCTGGAGCAGTCCTCCTGAAATTGTTTCAGGCAATTGCTGCAGACTATCTCCACTCCTGCCCCTCTTACCCCTCCTTCCCTCTCCTCCTCCTGGCATAAGGGAGGAGTTTTGGAGTCCAGGAGTCCTATTTGACTTTAATAAAAATGAAAAAATAAAAAGCAGAGCAGTTTGTAGGGAACTGGCACAGACTGTGGAAACGGGAGCCACAGCAAGACAAAACCCAGTGGCCTTCAAAACTTTTTTCTCTTCTTTTTCACCACATGACTTGGAGGATGTGGACAGTAATTAAAGGACCCCCTAGCTCCTCATTTTCTGTGCCTGGTCCTTTGATCTGGTTTGTGTCGGGGAGCTATTTTCATTGTTCCTGTCTTTTCTTTTATTCTCACCCGGCCCCTTTGATGTGAGCAATGATGATCTTTAATTCCAAAATAGGAGATGGGCAGGATAGCAGTGCTGGCCTTACATAATGCATCTTTCACATCTTATTTTTAAACTTGAGCACAATAGGTGCAAGTTGGAGCACGGGGAGCATTAACCCTCTATGAGCAGGGAGCTGCGAGGAGGCTCAGAGCCTATGGTACCGTCAGTCAGGTTAATCTTCTGTGGATGCCTACAGATGCGTTTGCGAAAAAGATGATTATTGTTATTTTTGTTCAAATATGATGGATTTCTAAATATAATCTGGAGGGAGTTGATCCTAATTGTTCCCATGTGGAAAAAATGTGCTGAGAAAGAACAGTAAAGCTAATGCAGTTATTCTGACTGGCTTCACTTGGCAGCACAGTGGGAGTGAAGCATACTGTTTATTAGTGTATGTTAATAAACTATAAGGGACAAGCTGCGGGTGGCGCTTTATAAACTGTTAGCTCAGGTAGGATGGATAGCAATGTGGAGGTTATTAGTAACACTAGCAGGAGCAGAGGGCTGGGGTCTTTGTTAGCTTGAAATTCCCCAAGTCCATCACACCCCACGCTGCACGTCCATCACCGGCCAGGCTGAGCGCAGGGGGGGCACGCGGAGCGCCCATGTGCCACGCCACCCTGGGGACATCCGTGCTGCTCTCGGTGGCATCGTGCCATGCGGCCCCAGGGAGGCAGGTGGTGGTGGCAGGGCTCCGTTCCCGGGGGGCTGCCCTGGGAGCTGCCGCATTAGTGCGGTCCCATCTGCCCCGGCAGCACCTCCTCCCCGCGGGCCCAGCCAACAATGGCTCCTGCTGCCCGCGCCCGGCGTGCTGACATGTGTGGGGCTCGCTCAGGGAATCCGCCTGAAATTTTACGTACGTAACCCAGAAATTTCACACTGTGGGACACGAAGCACCCACATCCGGTTCAACTTGAAATGCCGTGGAGGGAGGGCTGAGCTCATCCCAGTGCCTTTTGTTTTAGCAGGATTTGTGCCTCTGGAAACTCAGAAAATTAGATGTGTGCTGCTCTGCCACCTGAATGTTACTCTTTGAACATTTTGTTAGTTTCTTCCACGCTTGAAGCAGATACAAACAATTAAAAAAAAAAAAAAAGAAAAAAAAAAAAAGTAATGTATTGTCTCTGTTTTCCTGGGAAAATTGTCTTGTCAATAAGAAATAACAAAGAAGCAATGGGGACAGCAAAGGTTAAGTGTGGAGATGAAGAGAGGACAGAATCTGATTATGTTGGAGCTTAATGTCTGCTTTTTTATTTTCATTCATAAAATATGTAATGCGAAAAGACCTCCATGGATGTAACAATGTTATATGTGGAATTATACTCTCACGATGCTGGCACTTCCAGGGACATAAAACTTGTGATGCGTCTGTGTATTCCTTAAAATAACAGCTGTTTATTAGATATCTTTCAGGGAGATTCTGTGATACGTTACGGTCCTGCAGTAGCAAAGTGCTCCAGCAGATGCCTGACTGCAGCACGTGGCTGGACGCATAGGCTCTGCAGCCTGTGCTTGCTTAAAGCTGGGCACATGCTTAAATACTTTGCTGAACTGGGGCCAAGGCAGATGTAGTGAATACCTATAATTAACTTTGCTAAATGGCTTACAATATGCCACTTGTTTCCACGTGCTTTTAGATTTCCCACTTGATTATCATTTGGGCTGAACTTCTGCGTGTTTGTCCTTGTCTGCCAATCTCTCTCTCTTTTTTTTTTCTTCTTATTTCAGTCAATTCCCTCAGAATCTTTCTGTATTTGGAATGAAGGAGGAAAAATTCTCTTCTAGTTCTTCTAGTATAGCGGTGATCCAAGAAAATGCAGGAAGAAAGAGTTGTGGAGAGAACTAATATTTCACTGGAGCAGCTTCTGGAGTTGGAAAAAGTAGACACGCTTCTGAGAGCTGGCAGCAGGACATGGAACCTGTAACCGTGTCCACTTTTTCCAACGATACCAGCTAATCTAATAATAAAGACTTCTAGCGTGATGTAATTCCTTTTTTTAGACAGGGCAAAACAAACATTGAAATTGGAAAGGGAAAGTTGGCACCAACACATTCCTCAGCGAGTACTAGAGTCTTGTCTCGAGTTGGAAAGGAAAGGAAGAATTACTCTTTCTAAACCAGCCCTGTTTAAGGGCTTGAGCATGCCCAGATAGCCCCTAGTTAGGCTCCAGCAGCCTAATGAAGCTGCCTGTTTTGTGATTTCCCTGCACACACTCCCTGCCTGCCTTGATTGGCAGCTGGGTAGCAGACCTCTGCAGCTGTGACAATTTGCCTGAGGGAGACTGTAAGTGTCTCATTGAAACTTGCATTGTAAAATCCTCCGAAATGCCTCCCATAATATTAGGCACAGGAGAAAAACACAGGTGTGAAAAACTTTCACAGATCCCATGAGTTCAATGTCTCTTGGCAGCTTTGGTGGATTCACTGTTATTATATAAATTTAAAACTTACATTTACGGAGAAGGATTTGTTCCATCTTCTGCCACAAGGAGAAGCGGGGCCAGCGTCAGCGCTCAGCTTGTGAGGAAGAGGAGGGCCGTTGGCCCACCTGCCCTGCTGCCATGGCAGCCCAGCGTGTTGCCCTGGGCTCAGGCTCCCAAACTGAGCTTTCAGTGACTGATTCTGCATCCACTGAAGGAACGATTTGGAAATCCAAGGGGTATGTCAGCAAATTCAGCGTTTCTATAAGTCTGTAAGATTTTATCCTTTTCTCCTCTTCCCCTGGTTAAGTAGCTTAATATGCTGCTCATTGATGTAGCTCTTGCTTATCTAGAGCACTGTCAGCATTGCTGTGGGATGAAGCTCAGCTTTGGAATGCCCGGTCTTGTGCTGCTCTGTTTGCTCCTAGCCGTGTGCCTGCATGTTACAGCCACTTCATTCCTCATGTTTGCCTTGTGAATGAAGCTCGGCCTGACTGCAGCCTTCAGGTGTAGCACTTTAACAGTCCCAACGCAACATTCAGGAATTAAAGTTTTGAAGAAATGTGAGCAGCTAAATTTAGACTTCAGAAATGTGCCTGATGTGGGTGACCTGTGGGTGTGTATGTGGAGGTTCCTCTGTGAGGCAGCCAGGCTGCATTTGTTGCTGAAAGGAAAGAGAGTTTGGTTAACTGGGAACATTTTATTTGCTTGCTTGGGTTGTTTTTGATTAGTGACTGAGAGCAAGGTTAAGCTATAATAACATATCTGCTGTAATAAGATCATGTTGGTGAGTGATACATGTGGCTAAAAAGATGTAGATAAGCTGGTCTGTTAAGCAAATAGCCTTTGGAAATGCTTTGGAAATAAACACACAAAATAAGTGAAATAAGAATTAAAGCCAAATTCAAAGATTTCTTTACACTTCTGTGCTCAGAGCTTTGCCATGAGGCTGCCTCGTTCTGAGCAGCCAGGCTAATGGGGCAGCTGGCAGGAGCCCTGCGAAAAGAGAAGCTGTTCTGAATTTAGTAAGGAGAAGTGTAGATGCATCACTGAGTTTCTGTTGCCGTAACCTGGTGCCAGACCCATCGACTAGTCAGAGCTGAAATAGCAAGCCTTGTCAGATCTTCAATTAAAATGACATTCAGAAGTTTCTTGAGAGCCCCTTTGCAGCTTTGCCTTCTCTCCAGGACTGCATACTTCCATCGGTTCAGGAAGATCACTACCACTGCTGCAGTGTGCACACTGTGTGACTTGGTAGCTGCAGTAGGGCTGTGGCTGTTTCAGTTCCAGGTTCGTATCACAGCGTTTTGCTCTCGGTGCTTTCTCAGACTGTCCTCCCACAGACCACGAAACCTGTGCTGATGTATAGTGATTTAATGTACTGTAAACTACACAAGAGGGCTCAGTTTCATGGATGAGTAAAGCTGTTGTATAAATCTTTTAAGTGGTGTCAATTGAGGAGCTGAACTCAGAGTTCAATTGAACATTCGTGATATCAGATGAAAGCTGAACTTCAAACACTCGCCAAAGCTGTTTCGTTCTGTAGCAACGTTTTAAACAAACATTGTGGAGTAGATCAGCAGTGCGCACTGTGTTTCCTGGATGGGGAAACTGAGGCACAGAGCCACCAAACTCCCACCTCGTCAGCTTGCAGAGCTCCCGCCGTGCTGCCCTGGGCTCTGCCTGCTGGACTGGCGGTTGTGTGGGGAGGGAACTGATTTACGTGGCAGCACTGGGGAAACCGCTTGTCTTCTCTCTCGTGGCGGTGGTGGTAGCGAACGTGTTGTGTTCCTCTACTTACCAAATAAATAGAGCTGTAAAGGAAACAGTAGCTTTGAGAAAATCTGCAGTCTAGAGCATCTGTTTTCTACTGTACTTTGTTCAGTGATCTCTTCCTATAATTTACATCCAAAGCATTAAATGACAGAATTTGGCAGAATCAGATATATACGGTGGAGCTTAATGGTGATGTATCAGGGAATAAAGAAAGCCCCTCAAGCCTGCTAAGCTCTGCACATGCACGTGAGCAGGGGTGGGGGAAGGAGAGCTGTGTTTTTCTTGGAAAAGGACCTTTTCGGTTTCTCCTAATCTGGCACCTGGAGGTCCAGCTGTGCTAGCTGGAGGCTGTGTGTAGTCTCATGCATGGGAAGGATGATGGGCAGATCGCCGTACAAGTTGAAGCATTTTATATCTCTACAGGCAATATATATGGCTATATTTGTGAATAGTGGCAGTGTGAAATGGGAGGGGAATTACTCTGCAAACAATGATTTGCCAGTAGTGCTTGTGTCTGGCCTGGTGTCTGTTGTGATTCGCTGAGAGGACCGGCAGCGTGTGGATTTTCCAGCTTTGCTCGCTGGTGCTCCAGCAGCCATGGAGCTGCTGCGACTGCCATCAGTGCTTCCTGCCTCCATGAACTGCCTGTAAATTATTTTCCCTGGGCTGGAGCTCTGCACATGGCCTGGAAATGTGTCATTCTGGTTATGTGCAGCTTGGTCTTATGCTGAATTATACCAGTCCTACTTCATGGTGTTTCCATTGGCTTAATTTGATGGCAGTATTCCTAGTATACTTGGTATAAGTAAGAGTATTGAGTTCGTTACTTCTAATAGTTTAGTTCTCTTGATTTATTTTTGTTCTTCAGTCACACAAATGCCAAAGTTAATTTGCTCTTAAACACTTGATTTCCTAGGACATAAAAGTGATTCCATATTTAAAAAAGAAAATAGAGAAGGGCTTTATTCTGCAAGGAGGTCTGTGCTGGGGCTGGTGGTGTTACAGAGCTTTAAAACCACTGAGTTAACATTTGAGAACATTGGAAAATTGTGCGATGTAATGTTGCACTCCTTATTAATGTTAGACCTTGTGGGTTTTGCAGCTGTGGATCAGGAGCTACTATGGGGTGGCCCAGAATGTTTTCTGTGCCTTTAATAACAAGTGGTTTTCATGGAGAACTTCTTACAGCACAGGAGAACTGAGCCATGTACTGTGCTTCAACAAAGATACTGTTTCTCCACAGTGCACATTAGTCAGTGAGTTAAACAAGCATCAACATTAAAACAGACATTATCCCCTGCAGTGTATTTTCTTAGTGCTTTGTCCATTACAGCTTTCGAGTGATGAGGCTTCTAGTTCTTCCCTTTAGAAAGAGCTCTTTCTAACATTTATCACAGATATCTTTCTGGTGTCTAACATAAAATGTTGTTTTCTGATTGCCTTCCACCCATCCTAACTTTGCTCAGTGGGATGTACTAATGTTGTTTACAGTATGTGAGCCCTCTGTAAGCAGTTCCTGCACCCTCCTTAGCTATTCTGTAACAACGATACATACAATTAGACCCTTTAACCTTTCCTCATAAATCAGTCCATCCAGTCCATTAATCACTTCTGTTGCCCTCTTCTGGATTCTTTCCAATTTGTCATCATTCTGCGCCTCCGGACAGCTCAGCCACCAAGGCCCTCTGTGGAGCTCCTGCAGTTGCTGGCTGCACCCGTGGACAGGAGCTGCTTGTTCTGTGCATCTCTCCTTCTGCTTCATTCCCAGTCAGCACAGATCTCCAACCCACTCTGCACAGTCACTCCTTTAAAACATTTATGGAAGTGATTTGCAGGCTCCCAGACCTTCCGCCATTCTCCGCTGTCGCGTTAGCAGAGGTTGAAACGGAGAAGGATTGAACATGACACACTTCTCTTCCCTCCCTTCCCCTTCCCAACCCCAAAATAAAGAGCACAGCTCCTCTTGCGGTGCATACAGTCGTATTAAATGCGAGGGAAGAGGTAGCATTAGAGTGGAAAAAAAAGAGGCTGAAAATATAATTGCCTAATTGTGAATCCTAAGTAGCACAGGCAGCAGGGGCAGCCCTGACTGGAAGAAATCAGAGGGTCACTAATTCACACTGCCAACATCCTAATTAGCTGTGCAAATGTAATGTTTATATTGTTCGGGATGGATTACAGTCTCCATTGTAGAATGGAAAGAAATAAATGAATTGTGTCAGTGGAGCCCTGTAGAAAACACTCCTGCCGCCCCATTAAGCCATGAGAAGTAGCTTAGCTACTAAAAAAAAGTTTGTTTTCAGGCTGATGCGCAAGTCTAATTGGGTTTCCAAAGAAAGGAACATGTTTTAATTATTAATTAGAAATCAGAGGAGTAAAAAAGTGGAAATCAGCTTCAGCTAGAGGTTTTGCTCAATGCTGGATTTCTCCTTAATAAGCTGAAACATTCCAGGCCTGCCTCAGTTAGCGGTTGGGTGCAGTGGCTTTACTCGGGGGGTAGACATCTTAATGCTCATGTAATTATCATGTAATTATTTTGTAATGTGGGATCAAAATTTTGCATAGATGGCATTCTTTCACTGAACTTGAAAAATAAAAAAGTTGTGTTAATTAGTGCAGCAATTCAGTCATTTGGGTTGAAGGAGCAGGGTTCCCTCATCCCTCTCCCTCTGTCTTTAACACACAAATATTTTGAAACAGTTTTAGAGATGGCGGATTGAAGATAAATAGAATTATTGAATTTAGGTTTTGTTGAATATTTATCAGATTTCTTGTTGGTAATACTGCTTTTCAAGTGTCAAGTGGGTTGCAATTATCATCAAAGCTGATAGGCACAAATAAGTGATGATCCTGTCTGCTAACACAGGGTGTGCAGGTTCGTAAAGGGGGATTTCGGGGGAGTCGCTTTCCCTCCTTTGCCATTGAACTTCTGGAATCAAAGTTGTCAGAAGTGGATAGGCTTTATCAGAAGATGTTAAGCGGATTACAGCCCATCATAGTAAATACTGCTGCTGGAGTGACAGAATATGTTCTAATGGGGAGTGCAGAGAGCTCTGTGGACTTGTGCTTTCTGATGCCTCAAAAATGTGCTTCAGCAGAGTCGTGCTCCTGTTTACGACTGCAGGCAGCTTGTCTGCACTGACGAAAACAGTATCAGGCAAGTGCCTTAGCTCTTATTTCTGGAAATTGCTGACAGTCTGGATCTAAGCTGAATTACGGGTCAGACTTGAGAAATATGCAATTACATAGCATACCAAGAGTGGCTGGCTCTTGAATTGCCAGATGTTTGTAGATGCGTGTGCATCTTAAGGGGAAGTGCCCGTTAAATGACTCTGCTTTAATAGGAAATGGGGATGGGAAAGAGGAGCTCTGTGCCTCCATATGGCTCGCTTGGTGCAGCAGTAAATCCTTGTGTTAGTGGGGTGCAACTGTAAGGCAATGCAGAACTGCCTCTTGATGTTGTTGTTTCATAGTAAAAAGAACAAACAACAAAAACCAAATAAAACCAAACATGGACAAGATGGGAAGGATATAGCTAATGAGAAATAGATGGCTTTCTTCAGGCTTGTGGCTTGCATTAGCTTGTACATGCAGCATTATGATAAAGATGTCAGACTTAACAGCAACAGCTAAGAAAATTTCAATTGGCCTTTTTTATGCATCTGCTGAAATTACAACGTTTGAAAATGTGAGGTTTGAATTCAAAAAAGAAGTTAAGTGTCCTCATTGTGGGCCACTGAGCTCCTGCTTCTGCCCTTAAGACTTGATATATTTTTTTTCCACAACCTTAAAGAAGTATTCTCAGTATGTATGAATGTGTGGACTGTGGGATCTCCTGTACACGTCATGTTGGGTGAGAAAAGGCTGTAATAATTTGTGACCTGACATACTGCAGTGTTTCTTTTTGATCATGTCAGACATATGCAAGGCTCTGCCATATCCTTGTTGGTGGAATGAATGAGGGTCTCTGTCAAGTATCTTCTGTTCAGGATCCAAAAGCTAATGGGTCATGGATTGAAACAAGTCAACTTCTACCAGACGTGGTTGTTGCCTTGGTCAGATGACAGAGTGGATGATTCTGTTCCCAACTGTCCCTTGCTGGAAGCTGGAGAATAGTTGTGAATACTGTTTTGAATGTTGTTTTGCTTGCACAGTGTCTGGCAAATGTTTCGTGTTAAAACATTTATCTTTCCCCATTGTGGGCAAAGAAAGAGCTCAAACACTTAGGTGTTTGTTGGCCACGCTAAGAAGTCAGTGCACACTGTCTGCTCAAAAAGTCTGGACTTCAGCTCTGACTTGAAGAGTTGAACTAAGTTGAACTAAGTTGAACTAAATTGAACTCCTTTATGTTATGGAGGCCACTTTTTGTAAAAAAGGCAGCACAGGCAAAGTGCCGCTAAGCAACGGTGAACAGATGTGTGAGGAATCATGGATAGCCTTTAATTAACTTGAGCTGCTTCATGGACATCTTGCAACAGGGTTGTAAGCTGAGTTTAGTACAAGAATGCAGACTGATAAATTAGCAAGTAACACCACAAGGCCTCGTGTACGGATGTGTGAGCCTGTTTGATGAGACCACTGAAACTCAGACTTCTCCAAATGTCTTAAATGTACTTTTTACTGTTGTGCATCCTGGCACAGAGCAGGTTGTCTTGGATGGACTATCACACATATTGCAGATTACTAGATCCTTTGTAGCACCACAGATACTAGTTGACTCGTGTCGATCTACTGCTGAAGTAATCCCTGTGGATTTTGAAAGGTTTTGAAAGCACCATGAGCCTGGTGTGACCAGCACTGCTCAGTCAAGGCACTGTTTTCAGCTTGATGGTTTCTTCGACTCCGTTTTCAGAAAGCTCATGTTGTGTGAGAGAGGAAGAGATCAGCAGCAGTGGCATGTCTGGCATTGCTGTGTGATTTGCAGAGGTACCTGAGAGATGCCTGAAGGGTGTTCGTGTTCATATTGCCATTTTCAGTAATCAAGTCTTATTGATTTTTCCAAGAAATCAAAGTTCTTCTATAGGAAAAAAAATATGGAGGTTTATCTTTCATTGTTAGGTTTTTGATTTCTAAAAGATGCAGCAACTTAGAAGCCTTTTTGTTTTTTGGCCCCCAGTGTTTCAGCACATGTTGAAAATTTGTCTTTCATGTTTTACATTTGCTGATGTTTTGTTCTTCTTTCTAAGCTCTCTTTGGAACAACTTCCTTGAAAAAGCCTACCCAATTCAGCCCCCCCTGAGCAGAGGAGAGCTGCAGCACACCGGGGTGATGTGCACGTCTAGCTGGTGTGCAGGTAGCAGTGACCTTGAGAGCTTCATGATGGCAGCCAGAGCATCCAGCGTGGGAGTTCAGCAGTATTTATTCATATTGTTTGCAAGTCCTTGCATTTTAGGTAACCAGTAGAAACGTTTCTAGTGGAATATGTGCTGTTATGCAAGCAGTAAATTCAGGACCTCAAAGGCATAGGTACAGACGTTTTTTCTTCTTCTGGGGAGGTGTTTGCAGCCTGCTGCCCTGCGGTGGGTTAACCTTGCCCACTCTCCTGCTCTTTCACTCTCCCTCCTCAACAAGATGAGGAGAGAAAACAAGATGGAAAAACTCGCAGGTTGAGATAAAGACAGGGAGATTTCTTACCAATTACTGTTATGGGCAAAGCAGATTTGACTTGGCAAAAATTAAATTAATTTTCTCATGTGCTGCAGGGCGATGGGAGTTGGGACGTTACGGTCAGTTTGTAGCAGGCCCCCTCCTCCCTCTGCGCAATTCCCCAGCTCCACTGGCTTCTCCCTGGCTGCAGGGCAATTGCTGCCCTGCCCCAGAGCACATTCTCTCTCTCTCCCCTCTGACCTGGGTGCTGTTTCCCACACTCTTTCCCTCTCGCTCTTCGCTGCCCAGCAGCATTTCACCTTTTTACAATAGATTTCCACAGAGGCACCAGCAGCTTGGCAGCGGGGTTCGGAGGTGGGTCTGTTATGGGGCCGGCTGTGTGCAGCACAGGGCAGCCCCTGACCTCTTCTCAGAGCCCCCCGCAGCCCCACTAGCAGAGACAGGGTGCGTCGGCTCAGTGTGAGCGCACATTTCCATCCTGCGCTGCACTCTGCGGCCCCGGCCAGCCTGACCCCTGACCCCCAAGCAGATGTCTCCAACTTTTCTTGCCTGCTGTCAGGGTGAGGAAGCAGTCAGCTCTCACCCGAATGTTGACTCTGACCGGGCTGCTGGAGGCTGCCTTTCATGTTTTATTTTGGCTTCTCGCCAGGGGGTTCAATTTTTAGAGCGCTGGGGTAATGATCAGATTATTATTATTATTATTCCTGCTTCAGAACTCACTGTTCTTTGCACGTTGTTCTTCCTGTGCTTTTGCTATGTAGCTTGCAAAATGGCCCCAAGAAGGTCTGCCACCAGGTGCAAGGTGTGTTCCGGGAGGAATGAAAGTGAATTACAGAAAGCTGCCTGACCGTTTGTATGTTAGTGCCACAAACTGTGGCTTGCTCTTCACTGCTTGCCTGATTTACCCACTCCAGAGCACTATTTGGACACAAGCACAGTGCACGTGGTGGATCAAAGAAAGCCTTGCTTGTGTTTGGTCTGGATACCTTGCTTTTTGTATTAGCATGGTAGATTGCAGGACCACGTGTGTAAGTAAAACACAGTCTAGAAACAGAAAACCTACCTGGAGTTTTCTGTGTACTTGGTTAGGGAATTCAGCATTATCAGTCATTTTAAGTATTTGTGCTCAGCTCTTCAGAATAAGTACCATTCAGATTTATGGACTGTTCAATTTATTAATCTGAGTATAAAGAAGGAAAGTAAATGTGAACCATTGAATTTCCTATCTTATGGCAGATCAGGAAGATGAAAAATGTACTGAACGCTTGCCTGGAATAGAACCCTTCAAATATTATCATTTGATGTAGAAATAAGCTGGCAGAGCAACAAAGGTTGCCTATATTTAACGCTCATGGTATTTTACTGCTAGGTACACTGGCTAACTCAGATTTCAAAAAAAAAAAAAAAAAAGAGACTTTGCACAAAAGCTGGTTTTTATTCATTTAGTGACACTCTTCCTAATGCTGCCCAAAACAGCATGTGTTGGTCTAATGGCCCTTCTGTATTTCCATTTTTATATCTGTGTAGCTGTTTGGAATTTGGAAATTCTCGATTACCCTGTGCACTATAACATTCTGAAACTGTGCTTGAGTGTAAATGTATTTTGATGCCCCTGTTTGCTTTAAATGGCAGAGGCACTGAATATAAAATAGAATATATTAGCAGTTTGCTGACTTAAAAGATGGCATTTATCATGATGCAGAAAGAGTTAATTCTACACTTCTAGCTTTGAGCTTAGTTTATTGAGCTTCTGAATACACGTGTTAATTTTCTCAGATGAGGGATAATGGATGTCACTTGAGAAAACAAGACTGATTTGGGTTCTTTCATAGTTTGTGGGTTTATGTCCCACATGGTATAGAAGCAGGCTCTGGGAGATTGCCTGAAATATGCCTGGCCTCTCAGCTGCACTAAAAATAATTCCTGCTTCCCATATTTCTAGAAGTAATTCTGCAATGCTGCAAACCTTATCAGCGCCTTGTTTAGGAAACAGACTTCACTTTAGCTTTCAAATAGCGATGAAAAAGTGGTCTTTAGGGGTAACTGTTGTATTTATAAAGCGCATCTTTGTAAGAATGCATGTGTGTTTTAGAGTTTTTTGTTTTGTTTCACTGCTCTTGTTATGAAGTGTTCTTGGTTGGGTGACCTTCTTTCTTTGAGAGCAGCAATTCACATTGGATTTTGGCAAAATGAGTTTGATAGTCCTTGCTTTGCTAAGCACTAGCACCTAGATGACAGTAATTCATCCTCTAATACCCCCACAAAACCTATTTATGCAGAACTTGACATGATTTGCAGGCTCCGTAAAGGAGGAACACAGGACTTAAGCAGTGCCTAGAATTAATTTTTTGACCTCCATTTCAGTTATTGGTTGAAGTATTAGGCTCTTCAGGCAACTAAGCTGTTCGTGCTATAACCTGGCACTCAGCACCCTGGAATAGAGTCACATTGTCAATTCGATGGCATTCATGCGTCTCCCTCATAACATGAAGGGGGAAAAATTGCAAGGGAAATTGCTGCCCAGCATTGCAGAGTTTAAGGCTGCCAGTAAAATTGATCTTAGTGGCAATAATAGTCCAATTTAAGCCGACACAATCACAATCCTTTTATTAATATTGGCTTACCATCATCCATTTTAACTGTAGCGTGTTGCCAGTGAATGCCAACAAGCATTCTGAAGGTAGAGAACTTGTTTGATATTTGTGATCAGCAACACATAAAGGATTAAAAGGCTTTATTTTATTTATCTGTTTCTGAAGATAGGCGACTAATAGTTCTGAGGTTTTTTTTTAACACTGATTTTAGGGAAATGAGTGGATGTAAAATTTTGTTTCCATAAATTCAGATAACATCTGCATTAATATGGTATATCGTAAGGATCATTAATGTTCAGAGTATATTATCAGGTGTTCTCTAATGCACTTTTGATGAGCTTTAATGATGCTTGCTGTAGTGTTTTTTCATCTTTTCTCTCCCTCCCCTTTTTTTTTTCTGCTTGATTGTAATAATGACTTAACCCAGGTGGTAGACTCTATCCAGAAAGTGCCCAAGGGAAATATTATTCCCTAGTACCAGCAAACATCACAGATAGTCAGTGAGTTTACTATGGCAGTTTTCCCAGGAGAAAAGATCCTGGCTCACCACTTGGGTGTCTGGACCTGCCCATGTTTGTGGTCTCATAATTTGAGTTTGGGAGAGGATGGGGAAATGACAAAAAGAAGCAAGATGGAAAACATAAGTGGATGGGAAGGAGAAAAGCCAGTATTGCATGGGAACTTTTAAAATTACTTAAAATTGTTAGAAAATAGCTTTCCATAGAATAGGATCCTGGAAAATGTTTGAGTTATTTAGAGATGATTAGTTAGTAAGGAGCATGGTGCAGTTCAAAATGGCAAGGCTGAGAAAATGCAAGGGTAGAGAATTTGTCTGTGGATGTCTTGGGTTAGAGGTTGATAATGAATCATGCTAGAAATGCCTTTAGTTTTAGGAAATAACTGGTATGTGTCCCCACTACTTGTCATTTATAGCTCTCTAAACCCTCACTATCAGTCAGGAAACTGAGTTTAAAAAACACAGTTTCAAGGTCCTTTTTATGTCATTTAAAGAACCAAATGCCAAAGGAAAAAAAAAAAAAACACGCTTTAAATAAGTGTCACAGAGATACTTCAGTTTCATTGAGTAGAGACACACACGATGTAAAAATGCAAAAGTGAAAATACAGGCAGTGGTGAAAGAAAAATATTATAAATACCTTCAACTGAGCAAGTTCTTTGTAGCACCGAGTTTGCAGAGTGTCAGATATCGCTCGCTGCGTGCATTAAGATTTACTGGCAGAAGGCAGTGCCTGCACCACGCGCAGAGTAAATCACACTGGTTGTTTAAAAGATGGGCTCCCGTAAGTGTACCCAGGTTTGCAAGCAATGAGAAGAAGGGGGTTCTTCGTTTTCTTATTTTTTTCAAATCTCCACTTCAGTGACCATAGAAGAATTTAAAAGTAAAGTACCCAGGATGCAAATTATGCTGTTAGGTTGCTTTTGGCTACACTACATTGAAAGCTATCGTTTGCAAATGTAATCTGTAGCAGCAAATAGTGTTTAAAGGAAAAGAATTTCTGTTGTTGCACACAATGTTTTCCATTTTCCATGCAAAAGCTCATTCACACCATTCTGTGCCCCTCTCCATGTCTTTTCATAGGCAGCAGTGGAAGGAGTGCCTCTGCTGCATGGGGGCAGGGCTTGGGGCGATGCACAGTGCAGGGTGCACTGCAGCATCCCCTGGTTGCCCATCTCTGCTCCTCTGCAGCTGGAGCTCCACAGATAGGGCAGGGCTGTGAGGACACTGTTACAAGTCTCCTGAGATAGAAATGAGAAACCTAACATATCTTGTCCAAAGGTGCTTTAGACTTCTCTTGGAAAAAAGGAGGCTTTTTTTAGTGGTCTTTCACTTCTGGGAGCATGGCTTCCCAGTGAACTGCATTTTGTGTCAGCTCTATTAAAAAAACTCTCCTGCAATAATCACTCTCGGCCCGTCAGCATTTGGCAGCCCTCTCCTCCAAAGCAGGCACTCTGAAGTCGTGGTGTGCAGGATGTGGCCCTGCGGAGCGAGGTGCCCTCCCAGCCAGGTCACCAGTGGGGCAGCCCTGCTGTGCCTGGCCCTGCACACACACCCGATTGAATTTCTGCTCTTGTCAGCCCACTAAACCTCCCAGAGTGATTTGTTCTCCCCAGAGAGCCGTGTGAGAGCGGGTGGAAAGGTAACAGCAGAAAAAGGGAAAAAAAAAGGACTGCAGAGGGGAGAGAGTGAACCAGCAATGAGTAAAACAGAGCTGCTGAGTCCAATCGCCAAGTATTACATTATAGAATCCCAGTTTGGATATAAACAAAAAGTTTCCTTAGAGCAGAATCGCATCCAAAAGTTAGAAAAATTGTTTTCCAGAGCTGAAACAGCCGTGCTCTGGCCTGACATGGGCGTGGGAGGAGGATCCTCACCCCGTACTATCCGCACGCGGCAGCACGGTTTGCTGGGACAGGTCCAAGGGACCATTGGTTTGCTGGTAGTGCCCATCCCCTCATGTAGGTAAAGGCACCATTTTGTGCCATCCGTGTGTCTGCTCAGCAGCCCTGGGCTGAACTGCTGTCTCCATCTACCCAAATCTCTTAGGTTATTTTCCATCTTCCTTCTATAGCACTGGGTTGACTGCACACACATCGTGATGGCCCTGATTCAGTGTGACCCAGAGATGCCGGCCAGCTTCAACAAGATGTTGTTTGATGTGCTAAACTGATTGGGCCTTGCAGGCTGGCAGCACGGCTCGTGCAGCACTGTGTGGCAGTGCCCCATGGAGCAGCCGTTGGAGGGCTTGGGGGAACAGGAGGGTCAGGCTCTCTAGAGGGCTCCACATCAACCAGGCTTTTGGTTTTGGAGAGTCTGTCATCCCTTAAAATATCACTGAGCTAAATGGGAAACATTTCCTAATGAAGTAAACAAAACAAAACAAAACAAAAAACCACCAAGAAAAAAACCATGCCAAAAGAGCATGAATGTTGTCACCAAAGTTAATAAAAGTAAGGAAATTAATACTTATGGTTGACCTCCAATACCTAGGCACAGTGGGGTGTAGCAAGGAAGTAGTTAGAAAGGCACCATGGTGAGCCTTAGCCGTGAATTACCTTATTTTTATTAACTTTCTGACAACCTCAGTGAATTTCCTTTCTTTTTATGATGTGATTAAAAAAGCTAATCAGATCATGTAATTAAAATACATAATTACACAATCTCACAGTTTTTCATAATTACTGTACATGGTAAATATTGTTACCTGATCACACTTTGCACAAAAATTCAGGCAGGAATTAGTGTAGGATTGTTAAGGGAAGTCGGCTTTCCTGTGGCTGCAGTGGAAGCTTCTCTAATGCCATTAGAAAGATAATAAAATGATTTAAGGTGAAAAATACATTGAAACTACAAAATATGAATTCAGCTGACTTTTTAATGCTTTTGTACAAGCTAGGCAGTTGGCTGACACGGTGTATTTCTGTGCGTTTTTAATGGCTCTTCCCTCTGTGCCCACCCCTCTGCTTAGTATTTTGTTAGGCCCAACCCACTGGAAAGTGGATGTTTTGATACAAAGCAACACGGAGATAAAAATCAGATCAGGTTCACTGTCTTCAGCCCAGCCGAAGAACTGGATGAAGATGGAGTCGCTGTTGTGTCTGAGTACAGTGACTTCGGGCTTTATGTAATGGTGAGAGCTTCCTGTGTCCTGGTTGTGGTCATAGAAAATCCAAAGGTAGAAAGTATGGTAATCCAAGATGATGGAAAAGATAATTGTGAATGAAAAAAAAGCTTTATTGGTAGGAGATATAAAATAAATACTAGAAAAGCCTTGACAAAACAAAAAAATAATATGTGAATTGTACCTTGTTCTGTCACTTTCCTGTATGAAAAGGCTGTGCCAGGGAATGAGCCTTTCTGTGCTGCTCTCTGGGCAGTTTGGGATGCACCTCCAAATTTCCCTGAAAACTTTTTTGTTGTCATTGTTGTTTCTGTTCTTTTGTGCTTTACTGCTGTTGCTTTTGTTCTTAACTCAGCTGTGTCCCCACCCCACCTCCAGCTTCCAACCACTTTAATTTAGTGGACACCTCTATAGAAAGGCAAATGTTTGCAGTACCTGTAATAACACAGTGCAGCTTTTTAGGGTAACTGATAGCACTCCCCCCACTACCTCCTCATTCCTCTTATTAACATCCTTGGATACTTTTTGTAAATACAGCAATTCTCCTTCATATGGGTAGAGTTAGGGAGGAAGCTATTGAACAAAACTCAGAATCATAGCATCTTTAGAGTATGAAGGACCTTTAAAAGTCAACTAGTCCAAGTCCCCTGCAATGAACAGGGACATCCACAGCTAGATCAGGTTGCCCAGGGCCTGCTCTAGCCTGGCCTTGAAAAAAACTTCTCCCTTTATTCTCTTTAATTTTCTGTTATCTGTGCCACTGTCTGTGAGGCTGCCCTCAATACAAGGAGCATTGTTTGGGAGGGATGGTGGGGAAAGAGGCATTTATTTGCAAGTGCCAAGATGTTTGCTGTCCCTCCTTCTCTTCAGGGATAAAGTGAGATGATTCCACGTACTCTCCAGCCCTAATTTTAATCCCATTTAAACAAATAATTGTGCCCTACACCTTTCTTAATTATCAGTTTACTCTATTATGCATCCATGATCGAGGCACAGGGGCAGCAACTAACTGGAAAAAATTGAGCAACTCATATTTGTAGGGGTGTAGGGCTCACACCCGCGGGAGGGGAGCCCTCAGCTGACACTGCAGCTCTTCTGCTGGAAGTCTGAGAGAGACGGCTGATGGTTTGCCATGGGCTCTCCAGTCAAAAGGGCAAAGATCTGCTGGAAGAAGAGTGTGGCTTTTGGCAGACAGTTCTGTTGTGTGGTGCCGCACAAGTCATCAGATCACAGATAGAGGGTTACCACCGCCTAAACCTGAAAGCTCTCTCATGCAGTACGTTTGTTGTAGGGCGGCACTGATGTACCGAAAAAGATTCTTACTGGGTGGCAAACACTTTTGTTTGCTTGCTTGTTCTGAAAGCTGTTTCTTATTTAAAATGCTGGATACTGTTACTGAAAAAGGAGTAGCGTTACCATGCAGCATGGAATATGCATCTCTCTTTGGCAAGCCACACTGCTTGGCTTTCATCTTACATAGCACAAAATCTATAGCTGTTTTCTTTTAAAACCTTTCAGTTATTTTTATCAGCTATTGATAAGTGGAGAACTTCCTTTCTGACCTCTGTTTTAATGGCAGTCATGCCAGTCAGGCCAGTCACGAACACGGTGTGTATTCAGGACTGATACTTAACTGATACTCAGAAATGTTCTTAATATTCAGCAGTGTTCTTTTACATTTGTGTGCTTTTGTTTATAATTTAAAATTAAATATTTTAAAAAAATTGTTTACTATAGCAAACCCAGAGTCTTAGCTAATTGTATCCTGCCATAGTATGTGCTATCCCTGAGGAATGGGAGATTTGCTGAGCTGGAGCAAACCCCAGGATGGCATTCTGTCAGCTACAGGGTACTGCTGGGGGCACTGAAGGATGGGGGTGCCTCTGCATCTGGTCAGGAGATGGTCTCCAGAAGCTGCACTGCCCAGATCTGGGGAAATACCTGTGTGTCCTCGTGGGATGCTCACAAGGGCATCTTCATCTCCACTGATGAGGTTCACATGAAATCTTGACTGTGAATTCATGAAAGCAGTAGGGAATGTGTGCACCTTTCAAAAAACACCTTGGTGTAGATTTGACTGTGTTTAATCTTTGTCACTTGTATTTTCAGAGGCAGTTGCCATTCCTATTAATTTCAATAGGATTGATATGAATATACAAAATATTTGGAAATCAGACTAATAATGCATATGCATGCTACAAAACAGGTTATTTGATACTGTATGTCACATGTAATTTATTGATTTTCCTTCCCCAGTTCTTTGAAGGCAGTACAAAATCTGGATGTTGTTGTTTTTTTACTGTTTGTTTATTGTTCAGCTATTTCAGCCAACATGTGTTTTTCAGCGTTAGGTCTATTCATCACGAATGTCAACCCATTAAGATTGTAACTGCGTCACAGTTTTCCCACCTAGATCAAAACGAGAGCCTAGAACAGCCTACCCTTTCTAACTTAACAAGCTGGTTTTATTTTCCCCTGCAACTTGCTCTAATAATATGACCAGCTTTAAATTCCTCAGGCCGGAAAGCTGGGCAGTAAAGTCCTGTGCAGGGTAGAGATTTAACACATGAGGTTTTTCTCAGGTTTGGAACATGGCAGATGACGTATCTTCTATTGAGCACTGGTGGAAAATAGTCACTTAGGAGCAAAAGCCTGCTCTTGGGAAAATATTTTTCTTACATTAAAGACAGGGACAGCAAACTCACTTGCCTGGAGATTGGGACGCTGTAGTGTCAAATCTCCTTACAGAAAGCCGTCCTAGCAAGCCTGTCTTTCTGGTGACCCTGAGCAGAAGATGCAGAGCAGTTGTGATGTCTGGTCTCAGTTTTCTCCCTCCCTTCTTAGTGGTTCCTTTGGCTCAGAGTTGATACACGGCCAAACGGTTGGAATGGAGCTCTGCAGAAATGGAAGCACCGCTCTCATGCTGCTTACCAGCACGGTAGTAGACATGTGTTTGTCCTAGCAGTAACAGCAGCTTATCCGAGAGGTCTTGGCAAGGCTCTCTTTGTCCTAGTTTGCCACTGCCCCAGTTTTCAAGGCACTTCTCCAAACTGCTGTCCAAGCCATCAGAATGAGTTCTGACCTGAATATCCTGTGAAAGCGCTGCCTGTCCTTGTCCCTGCTGTCACCAGGTTCCCTGCTCACCGCACACAATCTGACCCCTAAATGAATTTTATGAATGAACCTAATGGATTGTAATTGATGACTTAATCTTCATTTGAACATACAATTCAGAAACATGAAAATGAGCACAGTAAAGCATTAAGTCAGATCACATCAGTCTGGCCCGTTCATGGAGAAAAGTCTGTCCCTTCTTAATTTGGATTTCTGCGCTCTCTGAGTTTCTCCAAGCACCAGCCCATCTGTATTATGATGCTCAGCCCTGCCGTGAGCCGAGGGAAGGAGCCTGAGCTGTGGCTGAGTGCACAGCCTGAGGGGATCGCAGAGCAGCCTGGGAGCAGGTGCCTGCTGCCATTGGGAGCTGCCCGATCAGACGGCAGGGAGGAAACCAGCCATCTTGGAAATGCCACACACGTACTTCATCCCACCACAAAGGCTCTTCTGCCGGCCACGTTTCCACAGGGTGCACAGAGTGAGGGAAGAGCCCTGTTAGTGCTAGCATTGTCAGAAGAACATAGTCATTTATAACCGAGCAAAGGATTTCCCTTGCCTGTATCACAGAGACCATGGAGGGCAGTGCTTTTCACCTCTCCAGGCCAGATTCCCAAGTGCTGTGAAGGGAGAGGAGCAGGAGGCCAGGGTGGCTCCGGTGCTCAGAGCACTGCCACTGCCTGCCCCGAGCCGTAGGCTCCGTGTCAGCATGTGCAGGCAGAGCTCTGAACTGCTCTGCGCTGTCTCCTCATTTTGTACGGTTGTGCTGAAATCATGGTAAGTGTTGACACCAAGTAGCAAGGAGTGCAGAATGTAATGGTGTGACTGTAAGGCCAATGGGGTCATATGAAGTCTGTGCTGTGGCTAAGGTAATATTGAGAAATATTATTGAGAATTACCCTAAGTATTACCATTTATTATAATTAATTTTATAAGTAATTATTATAGGTAATAATTATTCTACTAGGATTGTTTTCCTAAGGGCTTTGTCTTTCCTTGTATTTGAAAGCTGTACATCTCGTAGCTGAACCTCTACTTTTACAGCCTTCTCTGTACGACTTACCGCACCCATGATGTGTGCATGTAACCCCGTGTACAGTTTTGTTCTTAGATAGGCCTCTGTGAAGTGCTCTGTAGGTATCAATACCACGAGGGTGGTACAGGACCCTCTAGGTAGCAAAGTAAGCATGTGCAGCAAGCTAAGTGTCGTTCTGTTAATTCACTGATAATTTTGCTTAGGGTATCATCCCCTAATCTTGCTTAAAAAAGACAGAACATGTATTTGAACATTTCTGAAGAGCAAGTGGCTAAGCGAAATACACATACAATCCTAACATTTCTGTAGAAATAGGGTGAGTTATTATTGATTCACAGAGCACGACAAAACATCACTGCATGAATTAGCAAACAGCTGTTTCTAATTTGAGTTTAGAACTGTACACAGAGGAACTTGTTTTAGTGTTCACTCCTTTCATTTATAATGAATTTTAATCACCGCTACAGGTGAGAAAAATGTAGAAACAAGCTTGTATCTTGTGGAAGAAACAAAGGAGAGACAGATGCTAACAGATTTACAGTCTGTGATAAAAGGAATGTTTTGGTACACTTTACATGTAATTAGAGTGCAGCTGTTTTCAGTCCCAAGTCCATGATGCACAGCAGAATATAGTATCTGCTGCTTTTCCAAAGGGAGTAAAGAAAAACAGTGATTCAACCCTGAAAGCATTTAGTTTATTCCTAGATCTAACATAAAACTTGCTCCTCCGCCCCTTATTATGCCGTTTATTAAAGTGTGAAATAACTTATTTAATGATATATTAATTTTTGTTACCTCTAAAATACAGCCTGTTTGATGTAAGAAAAATAACGTTATAAATAACTTTCTGATTTTTATCATTGTATGGAATGATGTATCACCCTACTGACGGTCGTTATTGAGCCTTAATAGCCTTGCTGTGAGAGACAGGGCTCAGGCACATGTTATGCTGCCTTAACAAGTTCCTGTGCATCAGCCAGGCTTCGACAGACATTTCTGTGTGTACTTTTAACTTTCAGTGTAAAAAAGACTAAATAAATGCGTCTTTGATCCCAAAAGAAAGGTTTAAACAAAGGCAGCTAAGTTTGAATGTCTGTGTAACAGTTTATCTACAGCAGACATCCCAGCAAATGTAATGTGTGAAAGTCTGTGCTACATCTTGTGCTGATTTTATATTCTGAGTACCCAGTGACTCTGGTCGTGAGAAGAAAAATTAGATGATATATATTTTCCATTGAGCCAGGCATCTTTATTTCTTTTTAGAAACTTCACTTAAAAATGAATGGCAGTGCAAAGCAGAGAAGTTGGAAGAAGAGTTGGTAAGTGTTGGTGATTTAGCCCAACACAAACGCTTACCACATCAGCGTGCAATTAGGTGTAAGCACCTTCTCCTTAAGTCACTGATAATCACCAAGGCACTGCCTGCAGAGCTGCTGCTATTAGCACCTTGGGGTTTTTTATCCCCAGTCAGTTTATCTATGAACATGAAATGTTAAAATAAATCAAACTGGAATTGTGCCTTGAAATAAGAAAGCTTTCAGGAATGTTTGTGAAGATGCTGATGTTTCTGAAGCTTGAAGTTGCACAGTGTTCCTCAGCACAGCGTGAGCTTCCCAGGGCCTCCCTGGTGCCTCAGCCAGGGATGTGCTGAGCGGTGCTGGGTGCAGTTGTGTGGTATTTTTGTAGGATGGTTATAAATGAGTGGTGGAAGCCCTTTTCCATTGTTCAGCGAAGTGCATTGCAGTGCACAGTGACGCTGGGTTTCAGGCACAGTGGAATGGTCCTGGCACTGCTCAGGTTGGGGTGATGTCAGCATCAAATGGCTTTTGTTGGCCACAGAGCTGCGGTTCGTAGTGCCCCACTGCTGTCTGTGACAAAGGACAAAATCAGTCAGTGAAGCCAATGCATCCATAACAATTGAGTTGTTATTTGATATTTGATATTATTTACCATGTTATGTTTGTATAGGAAATCTGCAGGAAAGGGGGAATACACAGTCAAATAAAGAAAAAATAAAAGTAAAATCTGTGACAGTGCACTGAAAACACTGAAACTTAAAACATTTGGTATGTGAACTTGATTTGCATTATTTCACACCGGCATGACAGTGTAAATGAACAGTGTATGCTGTGTGAGGTTCTTACCATAATCCATTGTAATGATCTATCCTTGGTGTTAATGCATAGTGGAGCAATTCAAAATTTGCTCTAACCACTACTGAACACTTCACCATCCTTTCCTCTCAATCTTTGTGTTGTATTCTCATAGATAAGCATCTGTGATAATAATAATAATTGAAAATGATAACATTCCTATCAGGCCCTCTGTCTGAGGATGTCTCGGGGCTTCACAGCTATCCAGAAGTAAGCCCTACAATTTGCCCTTGAGCAGCAGATGGCTTTTCCCTACCATGGATGCGATGAACTGAAACACGAGCATTTTATACACGTCTCATGATGCCAAGCTTGTTTGTGAAAGTAGCTTACTTATTTTGGGTGCCAGAATTCCATCAGCTTCTAATAGTCTAATGCAATTTGAGTGTTTTGAGCATTTTAACGTAGGTGTCATGGAGAGGCTCTGGAAAAACCATGAATCTGAAGTTAAACAACCATCTTCACAATTGATTTTGGGGCTTTCTTTTTGTTATTGTAACCATTCTTTTTGTGCTAGATGGACAAACCCAATGGAGTAAGAGCACCTTCCAATCTGACTTCTGTGGCTTGTTGTCCTGGATGAGGAGCACTTGCCAGCTTGAGATGGGAGCTCTGCAGGTCTCTTCGGCAGAGCCTGGAGCCCAGCTGCTGCCTGGGCAGGAGCACTTGGTGCTCCTGAGCCCCAGTCTGAAGTTCTGACGGCTGGGATGCTTCCAGCCTTGCAGGGGAGATGGGAGGAAAAGTGTTTGCAGGGGCTGGGAAATCGTGGCTGCTTTGTTTAATTTCTATGAGGAAAGTAACATTGAAATAATAAATAGATCAGTGGCACTGGAGTGTGCTGAGGAGGCAGTGCAGCTTTCTGCTGGCAGTTTGCAATGTGTTGTGTGTCTCCTTTCTAAAAGCAATCACATTTTTTAAGGCTTAATTTTATTGTTTTAGCTTCATGTGTATATTTCTGAACGTGGCTCGTGCTATCTGGAAGATAAACAGAGAATGAAGTATGATTTATGCTACAGTTTGGCCAAATTGCTCTTATTAGAAGGAAAATACACTCATTGAATGCACTGAGGCTGGAATTAGCTCCACAGTGATGATGATAAATGCCTGCAGTCCCATAAACGTGCTGAACATTACATTGCTAAATTACTGTACCACTGGAGATTGATTATCAACTTTAGCCCCGTAAGCTCTGTGACACACACGCATCCTGAACATCACTGACATCCTGAAGCTTCCTTCATGCCTCCTTTTTTTTCCCCCTAATTAAACTTTTTATTGAATTTTCTTCCCCTTTTAATACTTGTTTTGATTCTCTTATGCGCTAATGACAAAAGCCTCACACCAGCCATGTGATTCTTTATTTTAGAACAGTCCCACTTTGCAGGATTAGCCATTTTTAATGACTTTAATCTCCTTTTTGAAAGTGATTTTTCTCATTCTGCTACATTCCTTTGATTGCATTAATGTAAAATTATTATTCTAACCATCATAGCCAGACATGTCACACCACATCTAAAATAAATCTTCCCTGTAAAATATTACTCTGGTAAAATACCTTAGAATTTCCTTCTCAGTTCATTAGAGGTCTTTTTTTTTTTTTTTTTTTTTTTAAACTTGAAATGGCAAGTTGAAATTAACAGGGCTATTTTTCATTCCATAAAGAGATTAATGATAATGAGCGTTTCCTAATTTCTTTAGTTCTGGGCATTTAGTCATTCAGCATCTTGTTTGGGAGAAAGTCAAGGTAGGCTGTCCCTGGAACTCAGAGCTTCTGGTTCCCTCTGAATTGTCAAAGAACAAGGCAACACAAGTGCAAGGATCCAGAATCAAGGAAGGATCCACGGCAATCAGTGGAAGGCACTGATGAAGCCGGCAAAAGGACACAACCCTAGTTTCCAGCTATGTCTACGTGGATGCTTTCCTTTCCAGTTCAAACTCTTTTCGGTCTAAGAAACGGTCGTTATTTTAAGCCCAAGTTACGTTAGCACAGCAGCCAGAACCCCCGGCTCGCCAGATCTGTGCTCTCGAAGGCCCGAGTGTTCGCGGGGCGGCAGGGCAGGGCGCGGGCGCCGCGTGCGGAGGTGGCGCGGCTCGCTTCAGAGGGCAAGGCAGCCGGGCCGGGCGGGGCAGCGCCTGGAGCCGTCCGCTCGATGGGCCCCGGCAGCGGCAGCCCGAGGCTGCTCGGAGCTCTGAGGTCCGGCCGGAGACGCGGGCGGCCCGCGTGCGAAGGGCAGACGTACGCGGTGCGCGTATCCGTGCCTCGTTTCTGCCGGCGGCGTTCCCGCAGCGCTCACGCGGCCGTCACAGCGCTCCCAGCCCCGGCGGCGCGCTGCCCCCGCCGCTTTCCCGCTGCCGGCCGGCACGCAACATGTGCCGCCCTACTTCGGGCCCGGCGTCCCCCCCTCGCGCTCCCTTTTGTCTCGCGGCCCCCGAGGAGCCCGGCTGGCGCGAGCGGGGAATCGCCCGGCCCCGAGCCACCCGCTCCCCCCCGGGGCCCCTCGTCCCGGCGCTGCCGGCCGCCCGCCTCCTTCCCGCCGCCGCTCGCGGCCGCAGGTCCGTGGGGACGGGCCCCGGGAGCGCGGGCGGCCGGGAAAGGGCCCGGGGGCGGCGGCGGCCGCCGCGGGGGCAGAGAGAGAGCGCGGGGCGGCGGAGCGGCGCGGAGGTGGCGGCGGGGCGGGCCGAGGCGCCGCGGCCGCCGCGGGGAGAGGCCGGCGGGCGGGAGGAGGAGAGCCGCGCAAACTTTGTGCGGACACCGCGGCCGGGCCTGCGGGCCCGAGCGAGCGCCGAGCGGGGCGGGCCGGGCCGAGCACTGCGCGGGAAAGGCCGAGGGCGGCGGGGAGCGCTGCGCGCGGGCGGGAGGGCGGCCGGGCACCGAGCGGCGGCCGTGCGGAGCTGGCTCGGACTGTGAGTTTCCGGGCGCGCGTGTGTCAGGGCTTTCCCGCACGTGGGTTCTGCTCTCGTGGGTTCTGCTCTGCTCCGTTCCTGGGTCGGTTTTCTGCCAGACCTGCGGCGTTTCTGCCCCGCTCGACGTCCTTCGGAATTAGAATATTCAAACTCACTCTGGTTTCTTGCTAGCAGTTCTGTTCATGAAAGCTGCCAACACGTCATGTATTTTTTCAAATTTTAAGTGTGTGCTTTGCTGCTGGAGGTGGCACCTGGGCGTTTCTAATACCGAACGGTGAGCAATTTTCCAGAGCCTCGCTCTGAGCAGAGCGGTAGTCTCCAGTGTGGAGGCCGAGCGTTGTGCTGGGGCTGGCTGTCCGTGCTGGCTGAGGTCGTGGATCAGAGATGTGCAAACCCACGCATTCCCTCCATGCGGCGCCTGCTGGGCCGCCCCGCCCTGCGCCTCACGCCTCACTGCCTGCTGGGCGCTGCCTGCGGCCTCCCGTTCTGTGCCAGGTGTGAGGCAGAAGTGAGGGATGTTGGTTAATGGAGACATCAGTTAAAGTCACCTTGAGGTAGCGTTGAAAAAGGCCCTTAGAATCGCAGGTGATCGCTTAGCACTGGAGCTTCCCGAGATGCTCGTGTTGCTTCGTTGCACACTGTGTTTTGTTTTCTTTATTCAGTGTTTATTGCTTTACGGTACGGTGAGCGGGTGTTAAACCTGCTAAGGAAAAAATGATTTTTATTAATAATACATGCTGGCTTATTTGTGAATTACGTTTACAAATATATTTTTATTTCTCAAACCTCCTTTGAAATTCGAGAGATACTCTTTATTTTTTGAGCTGATTTTTTTGTGCTGTAGTAGCAGAAGCCCGTAGTGTTGTTGAGAGCTTTGTCCTTATTTCACAGATGCACTGGGAATTGTTTTTAATCTCCTTTCTGCTTTCCCATTACAGATGGTGATGACGACCCACAACTCTCCTGGGTGGCTTCATCTCCCTCCAGCAAAGATGTTGCATCACCCACTCAGATGATAGGAGATGGGTGTGATCTCGGCATCGGGGAGGAGGAAGGGGGGACTGGCCTGCCGTATCCCTGTCAGTTTTGTGATAAGTCCTTCATTCGCTTGAGCTACCTTAAGAGACACGAGCAGATCCACAGTGACAAACTACCTTTCAAATGCACCTACTGTAGCCGGCTTTTTAAACACAAGAGGAGTAGGGACCGTCACATAAAGCTTCATACGGGGGACAAAAAGTATCATTGCCACGAGTGCGAGGCCGCATTCTCTCGCAGCGACCACCTCAAAATTCATCTGAAAACCCACAGCTCCAGCAAACCATTCAAGTGTACTGTGTGTAAACGTGGGTTTTCATCTACCAGCTCATTGCAGAGTCACATGCAAGCTCATAAAAAGAACAAGGAACATATGGCAAAGTCTGAGAAAGAGGTGAAGAAGGATGATTTTATGTGTGATTACTGTGAAGAGACATTCAGTCAGACTGAAGAATTGGAGAAGCACGTAATGACACGCCACCCACAGCTTTCTGAGAAGGCAGATTTGCAGTGTATTCATTGCCCTGAAGTATTTTCAGATGAAAACTTATTGCTCTCACACATTCATCAAGCCCATGCCAACAAAAAACACAAGTGCCCTATGTGCCCGGAGCAGTTTTCTTCAGTGGAGGAAGTCTATTGCCACTTGGACAGCCACAGGCAACCTGACTCCAGCAATCACAGCATCAGCCCTGACCCAGTCCTGGGCAGTGTGGCATCCATGAGCAGTGCGACTCCCGACTCCAGTGCATCGGTGGAGAGAGGTTCCACCCCGGATTCGACCTTAAAGCCTTTGAGAGGGCAAAAGAAAATCAGGTCTGTGGACAGAGAGGAAGGCCAGAATTGGTCTAAAGTTACTTACAGCTGCCCATACTGCTCAAAGCGCGACTTCAACAGTCTTGCTGTGCTTGAGATCCACCTGAAGACCATCCATGCGGACAAACCTCAACAAAGCCACACGTGCCAGATCTGCCTTGATTCCATGCCTACGCTGTACAACTTGAATGAACACGTGAGAAAGGTGCACAAAAACCATGCTTATCCCATGATGCAGTTTAGCAACATTTCTGCCTTTCACTGTAACTACTGCCCTGAGATGTTTGCAGATATCAATAGCTTACAGGAACACATCCGTATTACTCACTGTGGTCCAAATGCTACCCCTCAAGATGGTAACAACGCTTTCTTCTGTAACCAGTGCTCAATGGGCTTTCTGACCGAAGCAACCTTGACTGAGCATATTCAGCAGACTCACTGCAATGTAGGAAATTCAAAACTGGATTCCCCTGTCATTCAGCCAACACAGTCTTTTATGGAAGTTTATTCATGCCCTTATTGCACAAACTCCCCCATTTTTGGCTCCATCCTGAAGCTTACAAAGCATATTAAAGAAAACCACAAGAACATTCCTCTGGCACACAATAAGAAGTCAAAAGCAGAGCAGAGTCCAGTTTCTTCTGATGTTGAAGTCTCTTCCCCTAAAAGGCAACGGCTTTCTGCTAGTGTAAACTCGGTGTCTAATGGTGAATATCCGTGTAATCAGTGTGATCTAAAGTTCTCAAATTTTGAGAGTTTTCAAACTCATTTAAAGTTGCATTTGGAGTTGCTGTTGAGGAAACAGTCTTGCCCTCAGTGTAAAGAAGACTTTGATTCCCAGGAGTCTCTCCTGCAACATCTCACCGTACATTACATGACAACTTCAACTCATTATGTATGTGAGAGCTGCGACAAACAGTTTTCTTCAGTGGATGATTTGCAGAAGCATTTGTTGGACATGCATACTTTTGTGTTGTATCACTGCACCCTTTGCCAAGAAGTTTTTGATTCCAAGGTATCTATCCAAGTGCATCTGGCAGTCAAGCACAGCAATGAAAAGAAGATGTATCGTTGCACAGCCTGTAACTGGGATTTTAGGAAGGAGGTGGATCTCCAAATCCACGTGAAGCATAGTCACTTGGGGAATCCATCAAAGTCTCACAAGTGCATCTTCTGTGGTGAGACTTTTAGCACAGAGGTAGAACTGCAGTGCCACATCACAACCCACAGCAAAAAATACAACTGCAAGTTTTGTAGCAAAGCTTTTCATGCCATCATCTTGCTTGAAAAACACTTGCGGGAAAAACACTGCGTTTTTGATGCTAGCACTGAAAATGGTACAGCTAATGGCATGACCCCAACAAATAAGAAGACAGAAGGGGCAGATATCCAGAACATGTTAATGAAGAATCCAGATACCTCCAACAGTCATGAGGCCAGTGAGGATGATGTAGATGCTTCTGAGCCCATGTATGGCTGTGACATCTGTGGCGCTGCCTATACTATGGAGGTCCTCTTGCAAAACCATCGCTTGAGAGATCATAACATCAGGCCTGGGGAGGACGACTGTTCTAGGAAGAAAGCGGAGTTCATCAAAGGTAGCCACAAGTGTAATATCTGCTCAAGGACCTTTTTCTCAGAAAATGGCCTGAGAGAGCACATGCAGACCCATCGAGGCCCGGCAAAGCACTACATGTGCCCCATCTGTGGGGAGCGCTTCCCATCGCTCCTGACCCTCACTGAGCACAAAGTCACTCACAGCAAGAGTTTGGATACAGGAACGTGTCGGATCTGCAAAATGCCACTGCAGAGTGAGGAGGAATTCATCGAACACTGCCAGATGCATCCAGATCTCAGAAACTCCCTCACTGGGTTTCGCTGCGTTGTCTGCATGCAGACGGTCACCTCTACGCTTGAGCTGAAAATTCATGGGACGTTTCATATGCAGAAACTGGCAGGAAACTCTGCGACCTCATCACCCAATGGCCAGGCCTTGCAAAAACTCTACAAGTGTGCACTGTGCTTGAAAGAGTTCCGGAACAAGCAGGACTTGGTAAAATTGGATGTGAATGGCCTGCCCTATGGCCTTTGTGCTGGATGCATGACCAGGAGCACCAATGGACAGTCTTCAGGCTTGACCCCACAGGAAGTGAATGAGAGGCCGTGTGGCAGTCTGAGGTGCCCTGAGTGTAGTGTTAAATTTGAAAGTGCTGAAGACCTGGAGAGCCACATTCAGGTTGACCACCGAGACCTGACACCTGAGACTAGTGGCCAAAGGAAAGGTACCCAGACGTCGCCTGTTCCCAGGGTGAGTACAACTGAACTTTGGAATGTCAGAAAGATCATATGTAGATTTTTAATGTGACTGAGAAGCTTTTTTTAAAATCCTGTTTTGTAAAATTAGTTAAACAAAAAAAATCCAGAGGAGTAATGCATATAGAAGAATTAGATTTTGTGCAGTCTTACAGGCTTGTAGATTCCTAATAGCAGAGCATTGATTTTTTTATCGTAAAGCTGCTCTAGATTTACCAACAGAGAGCTTAGACACATAAGAAGTTCATGTGAGTGGTGAGGATTGAATTCTGAGTCCATGAATTCTGGTGCTACTGAACTGGCAGATCTGGAAAAACTGGGACATTTCCATGAAAAAGGGTATTCTGAGTTCCCAAAAGTAAAAGATCTGATTTGTCATACTCAGGGAATGGCATGGTTTCTTACCTGGGAAATAAACTCAAGCAGGAAGATAGAGGAACTTGTGATAAAAGGTGTAGCAAATTTCCCCCAAAATTCTCACCTGAAACCAATTTCTGTGCTAGACAGCTTGTCACATATGTCTGCAAGGGTGAATACTGTGAGGCTGCTTGGATGTCATGCATTCATTGTGAGCATGTGTGTGTGACTTCAAAAGTGATTTTAAAGGGAACTTCTTCATAGTCCTCCTTCAGGAGAAGTAGTTTTTTAGCAAATCTGGAAATTGCTGTCTGGTAGGTTACGTGTCTGAAAAAAGAAGTATGCTCTGCTCTGGAGTTTACCAATAGCCTGTTTTCCCATTTCTTAGCTTACACCATGCATGGGAACATGCAGCATCTAAGTAAGGTTTCAGAAGACTGCTCAGGAGATTAATATTGTTTGCAGTTTATAGTCTTTTAAAATTATTTGTTGACGTTTTGGCTCAAGAATGGGCCAAGTCAGTCCTGCCTCTGTCAGGAACAGATGGAATGAGAAGTAAATTTTGGAAATCTTCTCGGGAGACCAACAGCAGACACATCTGAGTATTGATATCATCTGACATTTTTAATTAAACATGATGGGGTGAGATTTTCAAAAGTATCTAAGGAAATTAGGCACCCAACTCCTAATGAATAATTCCAGCCGTAGATGCCTGTTTATGTCAATCTGCTAATTAAAGCACCCACAAACACATCTCACTGCATTAAAAGAACCTGTAAATACCGCTCGAATACAACATCAGAGGCTCAGGAAGTAAGAAAGGACCCTAAGTATGTCCTGAGGACGCAAACTGTGATGCCTCCAGTAGTGCTATCACAAGCTGAGCCCCGCTGGGACTTGTTAGCTCCAGCTCGATGCTGGGACCATGCAGGGCGGCAGCATCTGGGCAGCCCGGAGCGCAGCACTGCCTGCCCTCGGCACCGCTCACCCCAGCACCTCTGTTCCAGGCTGCTGATGAAATGCCACAAAAAGTTCTGTTTCTTTCCATTCTTTCTTTCTTCTTTTCTTTCTTTTTTCTCTCTTTTCTTTTTAGAGTAAAACAACTGGATATTGTTCCCCTAGGTCCGTGACTAAGGCTCCTGGTGTATACACCTAATCCTGCAAATTCTGCAGAAAAGTAAGGAATGAAAACATCCCTCCTTCAAACTGATACCTTTTGAGAGTTCAGCTGGAACTCTGACTAGGTCATTCTGCCTGCTCCTTCTCTGTCTTTACTGCCTTCTAAATCCTTTTAAACACTTCTATTCTCTTAGGTAGAACTAATTCTTCGTATGACCATGCCTGTAGCCTGAAGTATTGCCTTTTCTTGCCTACTGACTGTCAGAAGCAGAATACATTGCCATTTTCTGCTCTGATTTCTTGCTTTAACTCTCTCTTTTCAGCGAGAGCTTCCGTACTTGTTCCCTCAGGGGAGAGTTTTAAGTTCTCCAATAAGGTAAATGCTTTGAATTTCATCCCATGAGGGCAGATCTTAGTTCCTTTATAAAAGATAATGAAAAATCTGCATTTGTGGCAATGGCAAATGGTACCTTCTACAGGTGTCTATGGCCTGTACATATGCTAATATCAGAGATCTTTATGGTATGCATCCCAGGAATAGATATATTGTTACTAGAAATAATTACTTATCTTAGCCTTTATTGTAGGTACAAGACCTGAATTCTGATGTCAGTTCATGCGGAAACTATTGGTGTTTCATTCAGGTTTCTCAAGATAATGAGTGCTCTTTGTGTCTGCCTAGCACAGGGGCTGTCAGAGAACCATGATCTCTTTTAAATGTTGATAAATTCCTGTATTTCAAGAATGTTTACTTAACTTCATTTGCTTCATAATGAAGCTCTGTAAGTTGAATACAGTATTCTGTCATCCTGTTAGTTCTGTACAAAGTAACACCGCTTTAGCAGAGCTGTCTGAGAGCTCAAAGCATGTAGAGTAACCCATGTGAGTCACTTCTCTCCAGCTCTTGGGCACTTCCAGATTTCTTTTTTAAACACCTTATTGATTTTTCTTTCTTAAACAGAAAAGCACTTGAAGATTAGGAACAAGTAGACCCAGAAAGAAAATGCAGAAAGGTTAGATTTTAAATAGTGAGTATATTCTTTGGAGTAAATAAGAAAGAGCAGAATGAAATCCTAGTAATTAGAAAGGATGATGTTAAAAATGCACAACTTCTCTGAATGTAATGGATATCATGATACCAGCAGTTATACTTCTTAAAGAGCATGGAAGCCTAGTATAATTTCAGAAGAAAAAAGTGAAGATTTAGCCCCATAATGAAATAAGGGAAGAAAATAACTACTAGCTCCCGATGAATAACAAGTGGTAATATTTGAGAAGGAAAACAGATCAGAAGAAAACAATCCATTCCTTTTTATTGTTTATATTTATGTTTATTTCTGTGTGCACGTGGATGTGGCACCACAAGGAGGAGTATAAATAGTTATATTTCATTCTCATGTGCTATCAAAAAGCACCTAGAATTGCTTGGCAGGCTTTGTTTTGTTTTGCTTTAATCCATTAGGAAAAAAGAGAGAAAACATAACCCTCGAAAATGCCATTGCATTCTGTCTTCCTCACATTTTATTATGACAAAAAAAGACAACCAAGAAGAGATACGTATGAATTAATCACCTTTCTTTGTAAAACATCTCAGTAGGATCTGTTCATGACAGTCACAGAAGATTTCTGGGTGGACGGAGGTTTTGCTTCCTCTGCATGGAAACATCTGCATCAGAGGACTTGTTATTAGGAAGTTTTAAGCCATGTCAGTAGTATTTAGTGTAGGGTATCACTAAGAGGAATAAATAAAATACACCTTAGTAGCAAAAGGCAACTCTTCCATCAATTTATGTTTGATTCTTATAGTTCTACATGAGTTCTTCTGTCTCAGTAGGTCTAAAAGTTTCTTTTATTTGATGAACATCACCAGTATAGGTACCATTCTGGTGTCTGGCACATGTGTAGCTCAGGATCTTTTTAATTCTGTTATGATCACATCAGAAGCAATGCTTTCATTTTTAGTGAACACATTTCTGTGCGTAGGAGCTTCAGTTTTGAATACATTTTATTAATTCCTTTTAACACCTTCAGGAGGGATGTGCCTGTCCTGAGAAATGTGACAAATTGTTTAGTACTGAGATTTCTTATTATCTCTTCTGATACTGGAAACAGTCACTTTTCAGGCTACTCTTTCTCTTATACAGATTTATCCTTACTTTATACGATAATCATCACAAACTATTCTTGTTTAACATTGAAAAGGGCAAATAGTCTGGCTTCAGTTAAATTTCCATCTTGAATGGTGTTTCTTTATTTAGCCCACCTAGGTTATTTAGACTGAAGAAGCAAAGGAGGTGGCATAGAAAATCAGAAGAATGAACCCCATTGTGCTCCTTTAACTCAGTTCCTTTTCTCCTGCACTCTTTCTTGGATTCAAATCCTTCTCTTTGTTCTCCCCCCACCCCTTCTCTACCCTTGTAAATCCACTGAATGGAGGAATATTTTCTTTGTAGAACAGGAAACCATTTCCAGATTTAAAGGAGGACAGTCTGGAAAACCCATGGGAACAATAGTTATTTCAGAAAAGAAACCAGACCCCCCTGTTGTTATTACTGCTATTTTGTGCCAAGATTAGAGTGAAGTATCTTGACTTAATAGGGATTGAGCTCTCAGTTGAAGACCTGCTCATCTGGTCTCTTTTGCCACCTTGAAGCTGTCACCTAGACTATGAACTCCTCAGAACTGGGGCTTCTGTTTTGTTACCATACATAAAGACAAAACATTAAAAAGAGATAACCACCCCACTACAATTGTCTGTGAAGTCGTGGTGCTCACAAAAATGGTAGCAGAACGTCAAGTTTTGTACCACAAATAACATAGGCTTGGATTAAAACTAATTCCTCCCATTTTCTGAGAATGAAAATCAAATTGTTTTGACTTTTTTTTAAAAAGAGAATTATTAACGAGCCAAAAAATCTGCTCTTCTGTCTTTTGCATAAACATTTGGGTGCTAATCAAGCTATAGTCATTTTGTGGCCTGTATGAAGCTATGTGTTGATCTTATTTTGTATCAAGCAGGGTATGCTATCAAAAGAGCCATTGCTTCAATCAGATATCTCTCCCAGGCTGGATGCAGCCCTGAGCAGCCTGAGCTGGTGGGTGGCAACCAGCTCACGGCAGGGGAGCAGAACTGGATGGGCTTTAAGGACCCTTCCAACCCAAGCCATTCTTTGGTTATGTGATGTGTGTATCGGCTGAAGCTAAAGATGATATTCACAGGAGTCTGAAATCTGCTGTCTTTGAGGGGTGGTCACACCAAGCAGAGCGTTTTATAAGTTTGTGAAATGGTGTGGAGGAGTTCGTGCAGGGTCTGGGGATAAACAAAGACATCCTGTTTCCAGATCTGTTAGTAAGTAGCTTTCAGAAGCTTTCTGCTTTTTAAATCAGTTTAAAAAATAAATCACTTGCCTGTGTTTAATGTAAGTTTAAAAGCTTGAAATGAAGTTGAGCTGAAACAATCTTTCTTAGCCAGTTAGGGAACCCTCATAACAACAGATAAGCGTTGAACAAGGCACAGAAGTTAGTCAACTTCGAAGTTTCAAAGAAGAGAAAGGTTTCAAGTTCGAAATGTGACCACATGAATCATTCACAGCTCATTCTTGTTTTTTTCTTCTAAGAATTTTTGCATTCTTTATTTTTTTCCCCTTAGCATGTGTATGCCAGTGTGCTTGAGGCTTGAGAATACGTGTATGTATGTGTGCTTGCACTCGTCTGTTGCAATAGATTCCCAAGAAACAGTGCTGCAGAAGTCCAGCTGCTTTTCCATTAGCAGCCTTGATTTCAGAATGGATTCCAGGAGGATACTTTCTTGAGCTACCTAGGGATAACTAGCCTATCCAAAGTATTTCCTTTAATACGGTTGGCTGTGTCAGTTTTCAGCCAATGGAGTCTATCTTTCTTCCTATTATCATGTTAATTGCCCATTGTTATTTTAGCCTAGAAAGCCCTGCCTATGTGCAAACACATACTGTGTACTGAATTCATGGAATGTGCATACCATCCATAGATGGTTGCATTTGTTGTTGTGATATTTTAGCATGTTCATTAACCTCCAGCAGGCTAACTTGTTGCCACTGATGACATGGGAAGTAGTTATGAAGCTCCTGGCAGCACCTAATTTGTTATTTCCTCAGCAGGTGCTCAAGGAAATTGGATCCCATACGCAGAGGGAATGACAGCACCTCCTCTGTTTAACTCAAAACTTCTTATTTATTACTGCTGTCCTAAAAATGGGATTCTGTACCTTGCTGTGGGGTGGAGGCCATAAGAAAAAGTTATTTTCATCTAACAGTGCACAAAAAATACCCACAAAATATTTTGTCTCAAAAATGTAAGAGGATATCATTTACTGAGTTAGGTTCCTCACTGCTAATGGCTTGGGATTCTCATCCATCTGCCAGTGGAGTCAAGGCATGAGTGGGGTATTTCACACGTGTTCTGCTGCCATACAGTCCTGCTATAGGGCTACACTCGTACCTTAGTGCACAAGCAGCAAAAACAGCCAGCTGCTGGTGGCAACTGTTGTAGTAGGAGTTATTCTCTAGGAAGAAATAGGAACAAAAGGCCCAATTTTTCTAAATTGCATGTCAGAAAATGTCTCTTAAGATAACCTGTTCCCATGCAGTGATTGAGCATGCACATTAGACCAGAGCACAGTAGTCCTGCTTTGGGAAATGTCCAAGTGTATAAAAGCTTAGCACTAGCCTTTTATTTTCTCCTAACTTGGATGCCTATCTTGTCCTATGCGTTTTCATTTCTACAAATGGTTTCTTGAATTTTTCACTGTCTTATTGCTCAAGTGCATGCACTGCTGTCAGTCTGAGTCCAAACTCCATTTCTCCTATTTGAATAAATGCTTCATGTAATTGCCTCTTCACACTATCTCCTGATTTCTGCAGCTAAGCCTCCCTGGTATGACTTTGTGGCAGAGAACATTTGCAAGAGATTGTAGTAGAAAACCATTATTTGTGGTAATGCAGTTTTTCCATGATTTCTGATGGGAAGCCAGTGCAAAATGTAATTCTCCTCCTGTCCTTCACTTCCCCAAATAACCATTATGTGTTTTCCTGCTGCTTTCTGTAAAGACGGAATTTTTTGAAAAAGTTGATCTTTTTGTGAAAACAGAATTCCTTTTCTTTCACTCCACAGGAGCTGTTACTGTAATGGGTTAAATGACACGAGCAATCTGATTATGGCCAAAGTACTCTAGCAGACTTTCAAGTACTGTCATTTGAAAATGTTTTAAGTTGAAATTAAAGTTGTCTAAAAGCAGGCTGTTATATAGAGATTGCATTTATGGTCCCTGTAAGTCCAGCCAAAGTCGATACCTTGTTGGGGATATAGGAACAGAAAAGGGCTGAGTTGAGGGAAGTTGAAGCTCGTAACATGCTACATTTATGATCACACTTGCCTTATGCTACAGTGCAGTTTTCTCTAATCTCTTTTTGGTTATTAAACAGAAAAAGACCTATCAGTGCATCAAGTGCCAGATGACCTTTGAGAATGAGAGAGAGATACAAATCCATGTCGCTAACCATATGATTGGTAAGACATCCTTTAAACTAGGCCACTCATGGGCTGCTTGTTTTTTGCTACTCTTTGAAATTCACTATTCTAATAACTTGTTAATATTCATGCTGTAATTTATTTTTTTTTATCTTTCAAGGAAAATGATTTTGATGTAATGATTCTTCACTTCAAAGCTTTTTAAATATGTGGTTGTAAAAGTGTTACTGCTGAGCTTTTTTCCTTATCCTTTTGAGTCCTCGTCTAGCATTTTCATTTATATTAAAATCAAACTTTTGACAGTATCTTCCATTTGATAGCATAAATTTCTCTCTATCCACGTAAAAAGTACTTGCCAGTTGTCAACCACTTAGGAGCAATTATGTTTCAATTTTGTATGTCATGACATTGAATAGATTTAACTGCTAGCATTTTCCCAGCTAAATGTGGTGAATTCCTGAAGAACACTGTCAAAACAAAAAGCTTACAGATTTATTTCAGTGGTTTTTTTTCTCTTTCCAACAATTCTGGACTTCAGAAAGTTCAACTTTTGAGATACAGAAGTGGTTTAAAAAGCAATGCCTGCTGCCTCTGTTACTGTCCTGTCATAGGAGTCTGAAGTAGCATTATTGTAATGTGATGGGTTGTATTCCAGCTGCAGCTGGATGATTTCTTTTCTGACGAATGCAAAGAAATGTATGTACAGATGTTAGGAATATATGTGTTGGCCCAAGAGGTCAGTTTACTTTGATGCATAGACCACAGAGGAGTTCCTTACACATGCCACTGTCGGTATATGTTGTATGAGAACCTCCATAGACCCTATAGAACACTTTGTGTGTCTCATATGTTCATGTGCAGCATTTATCTCCCATAAGCATAGTGATTTTCCTTCAATAATTTTACATTTAGGAAACTTTCTCCCATCAATGTATGTGTGTAACTCCTATTATCTTTGATTTGAATTATGCATAAATACCAGAGAGAGAGAGAGAGAGAGAAAAATTCAGACTGACACAGAATTCGCTCCCCCTGCCCCCACATGAAAGATATATGTGTCAGTCACAATAATTTTCATTCCAGAGCCAGGCAGGAGTTTCAAGTCAATGTCAAGCAGGTTAAGATGAAGATATCTAAAAATGTTTGCTTTTGTAGCAGGTGTTAATGTAATCTCTTGTTTGCAAGCTTGAAGAGTGAGATCCTTGTTAATTAGACCACAGTGATTTCATACAGCTCCCCCCTAGAATTTTTTAGTAAAAGGCTGAAAGAGAGGAGTCTGTGGTAAAGCTTATCGCTTCAGCCCAAGTTGTGATGCAGTAAATGATCACTGATCTTTAAATTCATAGCTCATGGAATGTTGAATTAAGGTTCTGCTTGATTTGAGAGAGGAATTCTTTCTCCTTCTGGAAAGAAGTAATTTCTTTACAGTGATTGATGTGTGAAGTTTATCTATTTATATCTCCAAATTACTGCTGTCTGGAATAATACATGATGATGTATATGTCATTAGAAGTTTCAGTATTAGAGAGCTATTGGAAAACAACACTGCTGTAAGTCAAAGGAGGCTGAGAAAAGTGTGGTGCTGTGGTTTGTGAAAACTGTACTTTGTTTCCTTGAAGCTGTGCATAAGTTCTAACAGATATTTTGAAAAAGCCTATATAAAAGCAAAGGTATACGTGACCTCAGTTGCACATACCTAGGACATTGTAAATGCCAGAATGGTAAGAAAACAACTGATCTTTCCACTTAGGGATCATGTCTTTGTATCTTTTTACTCAGAGGTGGGCTGAGAACATTCATGAAGTCATCTCTTCTTATGGTGGAGACTGGGGAAGAGGGAAGTATAGAAACCTCTGGTGAGGAGCCCTCTTCCTCCTGCTGTGGAGCAGCTCAGCCTGTTCACAGGTTCTTGGCCCTTTTTGGAACATGGGTCTGCCTCCAAAAACATGGTGTCAGTGAGTCTCCTGTTGGCGTTTGCTCTTTACTGGGGAATGCTGCATCTGGGAGATGAGGCTAGGTGCCTCGGTTTCTCTACCAATAAATCCTGTGCAGATATTTGGTGATAATTTGCGTAGTGCTGTCAGCGGAGTGATGGATTGCTTCCTGGGCTTGCTCCTGTGGCCTTTGTTCAAAGCCTGAGAGCCTTAATCCCTTTCACAGGCTGCAGGAGAAACAAGCACGTCCCTTGCCATCTCTCAGGCTGCCCTACTGATGGTACAACACGGAGTGGAAGAGGTTTCCTTGGTGTTAGACCAAGCTTTGTCAGATGGCAGTGAGAGAAAGAAGCTGATTCATCTGTTCTGTAGGTCTGTGTCACAGCAGTTGCTAACGTCACTGTTGTCAGTGCAAGACCTACACCCGAGGATTTGTTTGTCTCATGATCCTGAAGTGAGCATTCAGGTGCACGGGGACTGGGGAGACCCTGCTCTTGGGTTGTGCCTGCTAAGGAGCTGGCATCTGGCTCAGTGAGATGAACTTGTTCGTGTCTGTCTGAAATTAAGGTGTCTGCTTTAATATAGTCATTGAGGTGCCGTCTGGGGAAAATGAATGATTGATACCAATCTAAGATAAGAGTTTGAGTAGGATAAGCATTTCCAGGGAGAGGTTTTTATCTCATTTGAATCTGAAGTGAGCGAAGACAATGAAGTTAGCCTTGACATGTAGTTTTAGGTAAAAAAAACCACACTTGGCTTTGATAATCCAAGACCTCTCAGCTGCACTTTCTTCTCATACTTTGCAAAACACAAAATCAATAGTTGACAGATGTCCTAAACGCTTGCTTACAGTTTCATTCTGCTCAAGTGACTGTCAACAAAGGAATCCCCGATCTGTAGGCGTGATGCCCCCTAAGTAGCAGTGTCCATAATGTGATTAAAGATGTCAGTTATTTCTTACATCATAGCTGTGGAGAGTGCCTCCAGTGCAGTTGGCTGTCCCTCCTCCACCTCTCAGCTCTTCAGGCTGGAGTCAGAGGCCCTGCTCATAATTCATGGAAGTCAGGGGTTATTTTTTTCAAAGCAATATGCGGGGAATTTCCAGTGCTGCTCCCACGCACTGCTTTGAAAAATTACCCCTCTGCACTTTAGCCCTTCATATCCTGTGCACAAACACAGAGGCATATTGGGTCCTGCACAGGGTCCCTGGAGAAGGAGCGGGCTGGATCCATCCTCAGAGGAGGTAAATGGTGGATGTTATGTTTCATTTTACACTGGGGCCTGTAGGAGGGCTGGAAGCAGCAGAGCAGACCTCTTCAGCTACAGTTAGACAGGATAGGATCTATTTAGAAATGTTTTCAGCCTGGGGTGGGGGAGGGCGGGGAGGGGAGTCAGGGTGGATTTTGTAGAGAGTAGAGGTCTTTGAAACATTGCACTGATTGGGACTCCTTTGAAATTTGTCCACGCGCACAGAGAGGGGATCCCCCTTTGAAACATTTACAGGCGCTGGGGAGTCCACTTGGGAGTATATCAAAAACTTTCAGTACTCCTTGCAGCCTCTGTACTTGCTTACCTCCTGTTGCGCTGACCTGGCAATGTTTAAAGCTTCTCCCCCTTATCTCCCCACCTTCTCCTGCCTCTGATGTGCATGCAGTCTCTGTTAGATGCAGGAAGATGGGCGTACGCAGCCATGGGCTCTATGGGGGGCGGTGCGCAGCCATGGCAGCAGCCAGAAGCACAGAAATCTGTTAATGCCGCTTTTCTCTTGTGGCTTTGGGAGCTGAGGAACTGGAATTCCCTATCCTCTAGCCACTGCTAAGGCCCCAGCACACGTGGACAAAGCTTGCCAAGGGGCAGGGTCCAGCACCTGCATCCCACAACTTCTCTGGAGCTAGCAGAGGAAAAGCCCCGATGGCCCAGAGTTTTGCTGATGAGTTTACACGTGTCCCACAGCCGGGCAGGGTGCCCTAATTCTTGTGTCTCAGGCTGCATACAAAACTTCAGGCTCATTGCTCTCCAGGCATGTCTGGTGCCACAGTGTCAAGAAGCAGAGCATTCAAATCTGTGCTGAGGCTCTGCCTGTGGACATAGCAGTACTTCTGTGTCGTGATTAGAGGGAGTTGTTTTCTATTCAATGTTCAAAAAAGACGAATGATTCTTCCCACCTTTCTTTCTCCCTTTATCTGCAAAAGTCTCCTGGCAAACACACACAAGAAGCTCAACTGCAGCACGGTTAATGCCAGAACACAGAAACTAATTATTTCTGGCCGTGCTCTAAAAGCATGACTTCAGCATCCTCCTGCCCCGCGATACAGAGGAGTACAAGCATCCGTGGGCTCGAGAGAGCCAGCCGCAGTCTGCCCGACCCTTCAGGCTCCTTCCAGTGCTGCTCCCGTCCTTACACGTGTGCAAGCTCTGGTCAGCGTTGCGGCGTGGATGTGGCAGCAGGAGTGGGCTGGTGGTGGGGAGGGAGGAGGGGTGCGGGCTGGCTGCGGTATGCGCGAGGCAGAGCGGGAGGCCCTGCTCCGTGCTGCGAGGGCCACCTGGGAGCTGAGGGAGTGCTGCAGGGAAGGCTTCCAGGAGTCACACTGAAATTGTTCTGGGGTCTGGTTCCTGGACTGCTGTCCAAATAAATATCTCCTTGTTTGATGTGATGGGGACAGCCGTGTTAAACAACTGCGTTTGGAGGAACGGGGAGAATTTTCTAAGCGCTGCCCCAAGCTGTGGCGTGTTGTGCACTGTGTGTAATGGAGGGCTGCAAGTATCTAAATTACCTTTCCTGCCCTTGGAGATCATGTTTCAAGCTCTGGAGTTGCTCTGCCAGAATTAAACACAAAACAGGGGGATAACATCCATCCACAGTTGTTTTTCTTTCAGATGCATACAAGTATTTAAGAAAAAAAAATATCAAATACAGGTTTGGTATATTGTTACTTTCAGGTTTGTTGCTCTTAAGAGCACTAGTAAATACAGAAGTATTTTTTCAAAAGAAGCAATCGAGAAAGCTGATTTTATGTTCCAGTAATCAGTAGGCGATACCAAGCAAGATGGAACCAGCAGAGAAGGAGCTGGGGTAGTAAAAACCAGACATAGACCAAGATGCACACAGTTATGTTTTCTGCTTAAAAATTGAAGCAAACAGTTTCCTTTTGGTTTAAGAAATAGTTGTTTTCATAATTCAGATAGTACCAGAGTTTCTAATGTATGTGCTACTGTTCAGCAGAAACTGGGACTACTTTTGGGTGTTTTTAACTCCTGCTTGTCTCAGAACATTCTAAGTACACGTGCATATGAAAAGGATGTACGTGAAAATGGTTTTTGCAGCTTCAGCATTATGCATGAGGAAATATTAACCCAGGGCATCCCTGATGAGGATGTGATGCATTTCCCATTGTAGGATCTGATCCTTTGGAGCACTTTGTTCCCTCTCCTCATTGGTTTGGGAGCTGGGAAGGCTAATGCTTTTCAGAGTCTTTCTCACTATAAAATATCATTTATATGCAGTATACGTAGTCAATAGAGGGAGAAGGGTGATTTTAATTCTTGTAAAATTCCCCTTTTTGTGTGGTGTTTGTTTGACATGGCAAATGAATTCTAATTGATTTAAAGTTTAAGGGTGCTATTTGGTAACACCTTCCCTTCCATTTAGATACTGTCATGACATTGTATGCTCAGACAGAACTGTTTGATTCTTGAGGGAAACTCTTCAGATCGAGCACTCGTGTTAGTTAAAGCGTCTGCGTGGTAGCAGTGATGATGACATTGCAAAGCACTGTCTTGGTAGTAGTTTTCAGGCATTAAGGCAAGTAGTAATGTGCCAGATTGTTTTTGAAACATCAGAGGCATATTATCAACAGGAACATATTTCTGGACTCGACAGCTGAATGTGTGAATTAATTGTGGACACATTAGGAACTAAAAAATATATTTTTTAACTTTGATGTTTGTAAAGCACATTCCTAGTAATTGCTCTTTTAATGCAGAAACGGAAGGTACAGCCTTCATGTATTTACCCAGTGCTTGCTTAAATATCCAAGCCTACGTGGACTTGCTTTAATTAGCAGTATGTGCTAGAATTCCATGTCGCAGGGGCTGGCTATTGCGAATGACCAATTTGAGGGAAGATGAGCTGCAGTGGCAAGCACAGCCTGCAGGCTGCACAGCCCTCCTGCGCTGCCTGCCCGTGCCCTGGGCTGGCTGCAGCCTGCAGGGCCGCTGCGAGCTGGGCTGGGGCTGGGGCTGTGCCTGGTCCCAGACAAAGGCTGTGCTGCTGCCAGCAGGCCCATCCATGCCTGCTCCAGCCCTGAGCCCAGGGCATTTTCGTTCTTCTCACTGCCTTGAGCTGTAAGCGCTTGTGCAAGTACTTAAATAACACTGTAAGGAGTGTGGTGCATAAAAGCTAGAAATGTTCCAATAAAAACGTACAGCTTTTAACAGTGCAGTCACACCGAAAGCCAAATTACCATTGTTAACGGGTGGAAGATGCTCTCTTTAGTACAAACAATATCGGCCCCTAATATAATTCAGCACTTAATTGGTCTCTTACTTTGAAACTGGTTTAATAAATTGTGTATTTACTGTCGCCGCCTTCCCAAGGCTGGAAAATTCATTATCCAAAATCACAATAATTTTATCCAGCCACATTGTATAGATGTGGCCTCCTGCAATTGTTATCTATGCATATTTGTTCATAAAATTTACTCCATTTCATGAGAATGTGTTTTGTTTCACTTGTTTATCTACAAAGAAAGAAATAGCGTTTCCCTTAATGTATTCATTCACATTTTCCTTTTGCATTTTTCATTTCATTTACAACTTGGTAATAGTAGTTCAGTTTTCACTGACATTTTTATAGCTGCTATGACAACATTCCTGTTTTGCATGATACATGCATAATCGGCTATGATCCCAGTTTCACATTGCTTTCATTCTTTCTTAACTGTGTTAAGATTCCTTGCAGCCTCCAAATTCAATTTTCGTAGGCAGTTGTGATTACACCTGTTTAAACATTTTCCTGGTAGTTTCATATGTATTCATAAAGGCAGCAGTTGATAAAACACCTTTTCTGCAATCAGTCAGAGCTTTAAGTGTGATTTTTCTTCAGAGTAATCATTAGCAAACACCTCAATCTGTTCCCAGCCTTATCAATATCAGTGACAAAAAATGCTGTTCTTCAGTAAACTCTGCCCTGTGTAGCAGTGATTGTCCTGAATGTGTAACTTGTTCTTCATTTTTGTAGATGCCATTAACCTCGAAAACTTCTGTACTTGCATTTAATACTTTGCAGAGATGCTTCCTGCCTGTTTCTCAGATGTTTTGTGTGTGTGGCCATGTCTCTTCAAGTTCACAAATTTCTTAGTCCTTCTTTGCTAGTATTGAATGTGGAAAAAAAAAAATGCAAGTTCTCACCATATGGGGTTTCGGTTCTCCCTGCAGATGGCAAAATGACTCCATTGCTTCCCAGCAGAGAGGTCATCACCCCTCTGTGTCCTACTTTCCAGCAACAAACACCAGAATATTTCTTGGGGGCTGGGGAGCGAACCCTCCCTCATTTCTAGATGTGGACTTCAGACTTGATAGAAATGATGCATTAAGGAAGTTCTTCCAGTGTGAATTCCAGGTGTTAACATCTCTATCAGCTCTGTCATAAGATCGAGGTGCTTAGGGTCTGTCTGTGGGAGCTTTTTAACAAATAGAAGCAAGTAGGTATTTCTCCCATTTCTTCCTTATCTGCCATACAAATCTGTCAGTTCTGGTGCCTTTCTGTAAAAGGTAGGTGTAATATGAAAAATAAACGAGGAACAAAGGAATGAACGGAAAATCCATACTGGGTTAGCTAGGAATTAGTGGCGGAGTTATAGAATATTCTTTTTACCTCTTTGGGGAAATCTTGACAAGGTTCCAGACCATTTCCAGTCAGGATAAAGGAAAAATAAAGTGTATCGTATTAGTAAACTGCCAGAAAATTCATTCTCTACTAATAAAATCCTGGATTTCATTTTCTAAGTACTTTGATATCCAGTACTTCTGAGCACCAAACCTAAAATGTTTATTTTTTCTTCTTCTGTTTATTATAATAAAAGCCCCTGGTTTTGAATTGGGTACTGGCTTACACATGCTGAACCCTAACTCTACAGTTATTGGACTGAAATGGCTTGCCTGTATGTTAAGGTCCAGATTTGTTCCTCCTGTTACTTGGTTGACTTCAAAGAGAGACAGTTGGCCCATTGCCTTTAATTACTTTAGTTCAAACTAAACAGCGCCCCTAACCTCGGGGAGGATTTAATCTGGTGTATTAGAACAAGAGATTACAACTGATATTTCTGTTTCTTCCTAGCTGGTAAACAAGTCAAATTGAACACAGACCTCCCTGTACTCTCCTGCTTCTATGGGTACTCACATGGGTTTTTTATTTTTTTCCCCCCGCATCTGTAATTGAAAACTTTTCCGTGCAGAGCGTCCTTGCAAATTACTCCCATGAAGGAAGCCTGTGTACATTATTTAAATGCTTTTACCTTTTTCAGTGTTTCAGGGCTCCCAGCACAGGTAAAGCCTTTGCACAAATTGCCTTTGCTGTTTGCACCAGAAGTGTTTGCTTGCTTGAATATCACATTTTTGTCACGAACCCCTGGTTCTATCTGTTAGTGAGTTTTGACAGTTCTAGGCCTTTGTAAGTAACAGAATTTTTTAACGGAGCGTTTTAACTTTGCAGATTCATTGTGTGCCTTTTTTCAAAACAAATCCCTTTAATTAAAAAGTCAAGAAGTTGCCATTCTTGCAGGAGGCAGCAGCTGCTGTGTGGTGAGCCTGAGGAGGGTGGTGGGAGCTTGGCCGTGTCCGACTTCCCCGCAGGAGTGTCGAGCTTTTAGGAACTGGCAGTGCTGTTGTCTGCCATTCAAACAATGAGAAGTTGAAGATACGCGTCTTTCTTTGTCATTTGAAATATTGACCTTTTCCTGGCGAGAAATTATGATTTTAGAAACCAAAAAACCTTTTTTTGTTGTCCTACCACAACAAAAAAAAACCCACAACTGCTATGTAAGAGTACCATGGTCTTCAGAAGACTGAGCTCCATAGGAGGCCATAAAACCTCCCTGTTCATCCTGTTTCCCATAGCTGGCTTCTCCTCGCCTCCTGCTTCCTGGTCCAGAATGGTTTGGCCGTGTGCTTCCTTCATTTGCTCCTCCTGCACTGGTGAAGAGGAGTCCGAGAAATGTCACTGCAGGAAAGAAGTCCATAGCACACCGCTGATGTGCATAAGTCAGTCCTTTGGCCAGTCACAGCCTGCTGCACTGCATTTAATGAGGGGTATATTTTATTCTGTATTCACAGGCATGACTTTTAGTACGATTCGACCTAGGCAGATCCATTGGTTTCAAGTTTTGCTCCAGGTAGGGTTTGGGTGTTTTAAAATAACGACTTCAGCTGGCACGGTCAGCTTGTCTTCTGTTGTGATGTTTTGCACACATCAGTTATTACGTGTTGTTGTATGGACAAATATTTCCTAAACCCCATGACTGTGAGTTATATCCAGGAATAAATATTGGCAACAAAAGTTAAATGATGAAACCTTATGGAATGAATGGTAACTGATTCAAGCTGGGCCGGATATAGATAGCAAAAGCTGAGGGAAGAAAGTACTCAACTGACATCTTCTCCTTTTTTAATTTTCTAGTTAAGGATTTATTTAACTTTTGACCTTTTGGTTCAGTATTTATGCTTAAAATGTAGGATTTGTGAGAGAAAAAAAAAGCAAAACAACCACTCTACCCATCTAAAATCTTTTACAATCATTAATGAGCTTCCAAGGAACAGGAAATTTACATTCTGAGATTTGAGTTTCTAGATTAGTTTATACTTATGTATTTCTTTATATTTACGTGTTTGAAAACCTGAAGGGAGACAGCTGATATTTTAAGCTAAGCTTTTTCAAGTGATTTGTCCTTTGATATATTTTAGTGAAGAAAATTTAAAAGCCTATACTGAAAAAGCAAACTATAGTTTTGATCTTTTTTTTTTTGTAATTACAATAATTATAGTGATATGCTCTGAAATTTAAACGCAGGCTTTTTAACTTTTTCTTTCATGTCTTAAAAAATTGCATAGTCATGCAGAAATCCAATGCTACGAAATTATGTAAGGTGCCAGAAAAGTGACACGTGTAATTAGAGCGTTAGTAAAAGTAGAGAGAGGTTCTCCTTGTGTCTTCATTGAAGCTCAAGGATTATGTTGATAGTTGTGTTAATTGTGTTAGTCTTCATGGATGTGTTTGTTGAGGCATCCGTCATCTGTGTGCCCGTGACAAGGGCATTTGGAGCTACCGACTCCTTGGTTCTCAGAGATTTCTGTACATAAGTGTTCAGCTTCGAGTGTCAAAACATCCATGTAGAATTGGTGGACGAGGGGAAACTTGGTAGGGATTTTCTGAACAGCCGGTCTGGAAACTGTAACTTGCAGTTGCTTGTAAATGCTTCATTGCTAAGCAGCTCAAGATGGTGAAAGTTAGCAGTTCTGGAGCTCCATGCAGACGTTGCTTGTAAACTGTCAACTAGTGCATGGTTTGTGTTTTGTGCACAAGTCATCCCTGCAATTTAAACACCAGTGTTCAATTTTAAAGTAGATACACATTTGTCATACAGTGTGGAGGGCCAGATTTATCTACAAAGGCGTGGGTTGCTTACCTCTATAACTACAACTTCATGTTTTTTTTCTTATTAATGACCGAGAATATTGGAGTTTGTTTTTCCTTTCATTGGAAACACCCGTAAATCGTAAATGTACAAGGTGTAATTATATCTATCTTTCATCTTTATTCTTGTTTGAATGTGGCTTACTGGTAAAGGACTCTCGAGACCCAAAGAATGGACACTAAATGGCCTAGTCATAGAGGTTCCCCATTTTCCTAAGGTTTAATCTGGGGAAGTGGCTGCCATTTGCAGGCTAGCAAAAAAGTAAAAGCAAATCATTGTACACAACATTTTATTTGGACAGCTGTATAAAAATGGCAACACACTGTGAAATCCATTAACAGCAAAACATGTTAAATTCAGCAAAATGCATCTCATGTGGAACACTGAATAAGAAATTATAGTCTGAGTTTTACTAGTTGGTTATCAGAGTCTGTCTTGAATGAAGAGAATCAATTTTTTTCCGTGCGTCTGCCTATAATAACAGCAAATGCTGTACACTGGGCTTTAAAACTAGTGTGCACCTGTAAGTCTTTGTCCCAGTACTTTTCTGCAAGGTTTTCACATATCTAATCTTCATATCCACTGGGAGCCCTGATGGCAGTCCTTGCTCAAAAAGCTCCTGTTTGCATGCTGGGCCTCACTGGTGCTCACTAGCATTGCTTGAACAGTTCAGGAATGTTTGCACAAGTAAGCTTAGTGGGATGTAGGAAGAAGAGCTCAAACTGGGAACAGATTGGTTCGTCGCCCTTAACCGACTGCCAGTGCCAGCAAGGACCTCCGTGTGGGCAACCATGAGTAGGTCCTTTGGCTTTGGTGGGATGCCCTGCGTGGATTTTGTTCTGCATGTAGTAAGATTTTTCAAGATTTCAAGATTTTTTCAGGATTTCAAGGTTTTTTTCAGTAATATCATTTTTCAAATAAGTGTTTAAAATTTCAAAAAATCTCTTGCAGAGTGTTCTGCATTTCCATTGTTCCTGTTTAACTACGAGATGTTGTTCATCAAGATAGGATGCCATTAAGTATTCTGGTACAGAAAGGAAAAATGAGTTTACTCTTGCTTGGTGGAAAATGAAATAGCCATGTTAACTTTAGCTCTTATCATGAGATTAAAAGTCTAATGGGGAATAGTGTCATTTTCAGTCTTCAAAGCCAGCATCAATGACCTTTTCAGAGTTTTAACTTCAACTGCCTAATGATTTCTCTCCTAGAAAAAGCAGAAAAAAATCTTTTCCTTACCAAGGAAATGAAGAAATGGATGGATAAACTTAACTGTATGTTGGAGCCGGCTAAACCACTTTTGGTCATATTTAACACCAGCAGATGGGAGGCGGCTTCCAGGCTGTATTACCCACGTCATCCCAGAGCACAAAGCCAAGGAGCCAGGGCAGGAGGGCTGTGTGGGGGCAGCCCCCTCCTCTGCCTGCACCCCCCGGTGCCGGCGGCCCTGGGCAGTGGCTGTGGCTCAGGACAGCGTGGTGGCTGCGGGCACTGGTGGCTCTGCGCAGCGCTGCTGGCCCTGGGCAGCCATGTCTGCACATGCCGCTCGCCCCGAGCTGGCTCGGTGTCGCTGGGGGCTTGTTTCCTGTGTAGGAACACTGGAATTTCTTGGTGCAGTTCCTGTTTGCGTTTGCAAGCTTGTGCTCTTGCTCTTTTGCCAAGCTGGCAGCGCACAAGGGTGACTTCCTGCGCAGGGATGTAGAAGTGATCCTGTGATTCTTCCTCTGCAGCCACTGGGAGATAAAAGCCAGGACATCGGGGACTGCAAAGAGGGAGCCAAATTATATTTATAATATTAAAGTGAGTGCATTTGTGGTTTTGCCGTTCTCTAGGGTTTTTCATAAGTAGAAAAACATGAATTAGCATTTTCCATTTCCATATATTGACTGGAAAAATAGCCTGCTCTCAATTAAGACCTATAGCTTTTGGGATGTATGCAACAATTTTATAAAATATTTACAGCAAAATTTGCATTTTACATGGCAATACAGTATTTCTTGTGTTTAGTGGAAAGGACTTAGGCCTAGCGGAGGAAATTCTTCCAGCCTACCAAAAGGAAAATAAGTCGAAAATTGGTTGTTAGCATTGGCACCGAGGAGCGCCAGTGCAGGCTGTTACCTCCAGCCATCAGCCGGGGTCACTTTCCCCACAGCTGTCAGTCACACCGCTCCCTGCGCAGAGCCATCGCTGCCCCTTTAAATCTGCCTTTGGAAAAGGCTGTGGCTTTGTGCTAGACAGATAAGTAGAACATTTTTTTCCAAATGTAAATGCGCACTGTAAAGAACATAGCTATTTCCTGGATAATTTGCAGTTGTATATTTTATGTTAATTTCACCGAAAATATTGCACCCCTGCCAGGTTTAGTAGAGGCTCACTGTGATATGAATAATTTCTAGCGAATCATTTTTTTTCTTCATTTAAGATTTGGCACCTTTTTAAGATTTTAATAATAGCAACAAGGAGGAAGATTTAGAACAAGTGAAACATTAGAGCCAAAGAAATTCACATTGAGAGCTAATGTAAAATAGCAAGAATAATTACATGGAAAACAGTTGCCACAGATGTTTTTCCTTGTAATGTAATAACTATTTACTAAACTGTTTATTTTAGGCCCTTGGTTTACAATAAAATATTTATACATGCTCTGCTGTAATAAAAAAATATTGACAAAATACTATAGAGATTTTTAAAAGACAATTAGTATTCCTCTGTCTAAAGGCAGCGCTGCAGCCGCAGCCAGCCCTGCCCCTCTCCGTGGCAGCAGGGCAGCAGCATCCCGGGGGCTGAGCGCTCAGAGGCCATGGGCTTGTGCAAGCATGGGGAACGTGAAAGCTAATGCTACAGGCTGAGGAAGCACGCTTTTTCTCTTTGTTTCAATAAGGAAAACCTGATTCCATCCTGAAATAGTATATAATAAAGCTGTGTCTTGTTTGAGCAAAATGTGGCTGCTTTAGGAGCAAGTTTGAAGTTCAGGGTATCAGAATCCTGAATGTTGTTCCTAAAGCCAGTGTGGCATGGCAGCTGTCTGAAGTAGTGCCTGTGCCATCCCTAACCCTGCTGCTCGGTTCTGCTAGAGCCACGCTTGTCAGGCACTTGGTTAATGAAGTTACATGCCCGTGAAGTGTGTGTGCATTGGTGCAGTGTGGGTATCCAGATGTGTGGGTGTAGCAGTGCCAGAGTGTACTGAATAACAACATTGGAAGGCCTGCGGACTGGACTTTCCACAGACAACCTTGAAGTGTATATTCTTGTATTCATGCACATATAGAAGAAAGTTTTATTTTCAGATGTCTATTGCGTTACGTTACAAGATCTTAACATAAAGTAGTATCGCATCAAAAACTTCTGTGCCTCTCCCTGCCTGCTGCATAATGGCAGACTTTAGGGTTTTTTTCCAGAATTGATGTACATCTTTTAGGGTTACCTGTTACTTAGCACTGCGCTGCCAGCACACAGCAAATTTAAAAGAGGCCTCGAGGAAAGACAGAATATCCGTAGTTTTGTGAACACAGGCCCTGCTACTTGTTTGCGTTTGGGTAACCACCACGACAAAGGAGCCCAAAGTCTGCGGTGTGAGCGAGAGCTGCACAGGTGGATCTGGATGCCCAGCAGTGGGAAGTGGGAAGGTTTCAGCACCTAGCTCTGAATCTGTATCTAGCAGTACAGGCTCTACTTTCCGGCAGACAAGTCCCTTGAGTTTCCATGCTAGCGCATTGTGAGCTTTATCATTACAGAAGGAACAGGGTAGCAGCCTTGTGAAATGATTGGGAAAATAAATTTGAAGTATATGTATGAACCTCTTTTCCTGATGAAACTCATAGTTCTCACCTGTTTAACAATTGGTGACATTGATGATGTAGATTTTCGTCATGCTTGGTTACAACATTCAAAAAAGGGGCAGAGCGGAAAACTGCGAGCTTGAGAACTAAAACTGAACAAAAGAGGGAGCTAAGAAATCTAAAATGTTCAGGTTTAAGGCAGAATAATCATGGTTACCAGATCCCTTTTGTTGGAAACAGACTTTCTGCAGGTTTGACTCGTACACAGAGTGTGTGAGAGGTCCGTGAGCCTTGTACCATGCCATGCACAGCCACCGTGTGCCTTTCCCAGGGTTTGCCCTTGAGGAATCTAGCTGCAGCAGCTTTTTGATCATTAAAATGTGGCTGTTCCTATGAAAGTCTAACTTAATAGAAAGATAACTTTATATCAAGCTTACAATAAGAAAATAAACGGTGTAATACGTGTGGTATTTTCTGTAAATTAAACGAAGTTTGGGTCTGGGCTCATTGCCTCGTGCTGCCTTCCTGCCTGTGAGGTGTTGATAGAGGCGCAGCGCTGCCGGCCGTGCAGTTCCTTCAGCACAGCGCCTTTTGAGTCGTCAGTAGGGTCCAAAGCTAGCATTAAGGAAAACAACGGAATTTGTGCTTGGAAATCAGCAGTGCTCGGCACACGCAGTGTTTTTTTTCAAGGACTGTATTATTGTGTAAGCTAATGATTTTGTTTTTAAGTTATATTCTCAGGGGCATGGACATCCAGAATAATCAAGGATGTACTTTTAGTGCTGATCCTGTGCAGTGTTAGGTCTCTGGTGGAGAAACCGGGCCGATTGCAGCACTTGAGCTTCGGATTAACCCCTGCTTAGTGACTTGACTTCCTGGTGCTGAATAGATTTCTAGATTGATACGTGTTACCTATGTGTAAATTAGTTTAAATGGCAGTAAATTAGTCAGTTCCTTTCCCTTGTGCCTTTAGAAGGCCATTTAGTGTTTATCATAGTCAAAGCCATTATCTCTGCAAGCAATTTTGGAAATGAAGTACATCTGCTGTGGTTCTGCCCTCTCCAGACAAGCCTGGCTCACCTGGTGGCCCCCAGCTGTGGCAGAGCAGCAGCTTGTCCTGCCCTGTGACATCGTTGCCTGGTGTCCCTGGGACCCAAGGGGAGTCCTCTGTGGGTATGTACAGCAGAAGGGTGGGGTGGGATGTCCAGTGTGTGGCTCTGAGAGGGAAGGAGAGCATGTGTCAAGAGTTTGAATTATTTTTTTGTTTGTCTGCGGAGAGGAGTTTAGAAATTTTCCACTAAAATTGGTACTTCTGCATAGAAGAGTAACATACTAAGAGAGGCAAATGAAGGAGCAGGGCAAGACAGAGGAAGCCTGTGAAGGGGGTTCTTTCTGCTCTTTCGAAATACACGTGGTATGAGTTAGAGCACAAACCCTTTCAAATATTCTCAAAAAAGCTTCACCTAGTGTCCCTACCATAGCTTTGCATATAAGGAAACAACTGCGGAGAGCGTTATTTTAATAAAGTGTTGGCTGTTAGTGTCTCGTACTGGGTCGGGAAATGAGTTCAGAGGAGCAGATTTTGCTGAAGAATGTCTCCAATTTTCCCTTGGAACTACACTTCCAGGGTTTTGATGGTTTATGTATTTAACCGTTCAGATTTTCATTTCAGCTTTTCATTTGCTGCTTGGGATTTTTATTAATTTAGCAGCATTCATTTAAGTTGATCCAGCTCTTTATATCATTTCCAGCTTGAAATATTAGTTCAGAGATAAGCTTTGTTATTAAATGCTTAATCTCGAACACTTGTCTTATTTGGTAAGAATTATCTTTGAGAAGTAGGTAAAGAGAAGCTGACGGCTGTGGTTTTCAGGCTGCTGTAACTGGAGTAGCCCAAGTCCTGGTTTACAAAGGTTGGCATCCCTTCAGTTTGCCATCGCAGCAGCTGGACTTCATTAAGTGCTGGTGTTAATTACTGGGAGATCGCTGGTTCAGTATGCATACAGCAGCACTTGGGGTGACATGCAAAAGAAGGGTCACCTTGACATGGAAGCTTACAACAAAAAATGAAAAAGAGCAGGGCTGTCGCTAATTTTGTAACTGCTTTTAGTGCAAAGCGACTCTGAGAGCAGCACAGCGAGCACTGCTGCATGGTCACAAGGAATGTTTTAATTGCTCCTGCCACTGAGTAGTCTGGGAAGGAATGTAGGCGCAGTGCTGGCTAACTTGCCTTATAATAAAGGAAGATGTGAATGTCATATTTTCTGTGTGTGGTATGAAAGAGAGAGGAAATTCTTTTTTTTTTTTTTTAATTCTCCAGAGTTTTCAAGCCATGTGCAGTATAGTTTGAAGAGAAATTATTAATAATTTCGTGCACCGTAAATAGTATTCAGTGGAGAAAACCTGTTAAGGGTTTGTATCTAAGGGAGAATGTTTAGGGGACGGATGTCATGGAGAGGAACAGAAACCTTGCTGTGTCCTGCAGCAGCAGTGCTGGGGTGGTGTGGGCACCCGGCCGTCACCCGGCCCTGCAGAGAAGCGCTGGCTGTAGCCGTGCCGTGTGCCTCCCCGGGCCGGGCTGGGAGGGTGGGTGCGAGGACATTGGTGGAGAATTAGGTTATTGCATTTCCTCCTTAATTCTTCATCAGGGCTGCCGCCTCTATTTTCTGCAGAAAAATCAATGCATTCTGATTCTGTAATTTCCCATGGTGCCTCGCTGGGCGCGCGGCGTGCCATGGGAGGTGACATATCCGGTCATGGCAGCTTGAACTCTTTTTTCCAGTGAAAGAATTCATTGGAATTTCACAACCTTTGCGTGCTTTTGTGAAAACACTCATTTGTGTTTGCGCCAACCCGCTAATGGCGGATGCCGGGGCTCGCGAATCCCACCTACATTCGGTGCTCGTTATGGCATGGAATGTGCCGTTAATAATGCATCTGTGAAACTCAGCTGCGAGGGAGCCAAGTAATTATCCCACCGTAGCGTTCCCTGCTTCAGTGTCATCACAACTGGGGCTTCATTAAAAGTCCTAACAGTAGAGATGTTGTGTGGTGCAGCCTGTATATATATTTTTTCATTTAAATTATCAGCAATGCCATGGCTCAGAGGTAATTTGACTTTTTGAAACCGCGGAGCCCCTGTGAATTTCCTTCCTCCTCTCCCTCTCGCTGCCGCACCAGCTGATCAGCCCCAGAAGAACAAAAGGTTTATCTGAAGCTATGAAGCATATATTCACCAGCTTCTGGCGTCTAGATAAAGAAAAAAAATCAAAGTACTCCATTGAACATGTTAATACTGAGCAAAATGCACACAGCCAGACACTAAACCTTTACAGGGATTTGGGCATTTGAAAAGTGATACTCTGATCAGGTCTTGAGTTACTTTCCTTAGCATAAAGTAGAGCGGCGTCATAAAATAATATAGGTTTTTAAATAAATGGAAAGCTTAACATTTCCCCCTCTTTTGCTTCACTTCTTTGTCTGGTTTCTGTCAGGCTGGCAGTAACAAAATCTTGGGTAGAGGTATGCTGTAATGAAAGTACTTTCCCTTTTTGGTACCATACTCCTCCAACAGAAAATACAGTATGTACCTCTAGCACAGAAACAAACAGGCATGAGGAACAAAAGCATCAGTGTCTCCTTACAGATCTCTGAGGAACTTTGGGATGCTGCTAAAAATTATTACTCTGGTAACTCATTCCACCTTGTTGTTATTTTTCACTGCTGCCAGCTTCCTTTTCCTCGTCCTGCTCCTGATTGGGCAGTGAGGAGTGCACAGTATTTGCAGCACCAGCTGAGTTGTCCTGGTGCTGGGCACCCAGCTGTCTGCTGTGGGCGGGGGGGGCAGAGGTCACCCTCAGACCTCCAAATTGTGGTGCTGGAGGTGCACTGAGGGTTATAGCACTTCTCGCTAATGCACCTCCAGCCCCTGTCCTGGTGAGCCAGCCAGTACTGCTCGGCTGGAGCTGCACTTACTGGTCTGTCCCCTGGTTCTTCCATTGGTTTGAGCATGGGATGTGCTTCTTGCTGTTGCCTAAGCTGAAGATGTGCATGGTACCCACAGGCAGAGGCTTTCTCTTTCCCTGCTTCCCCAGGCTATCGCCATTCAGATGTTTTTCCTCATCAGAAGAAGCAGCTTTGTTTCAGTGTGCGTTTATCTTTGAGGTTATGAAGAGCTGCCCAGAAAGCAGGGCCTTTCCAGGTACTGGTTATCTCAACAATTAAATTACTCTGAACTCGAGCAGTATTATTTAGAAATTCTGTTACCAGCTGGAATCTGCAACCCATTAATGAGTAAAGCAGTTTGGCTCCTCTAGGTTAATTGTTTCATGCCTCAACTCAGAATTTTGATCAATTTACAAAGCTCATTGGAAAAGGTACTTAGTGGAAACACAGAAGGGTCATCTACCAGATCCTGCAGAAAGCCTGTTAGGGCTATTTCTTGTAGCTGAGGTTTTTTTCAAAGCCTGT
>NC_143448.1:8820000-8892500 GCF_987193195.1 Phasianus colchicus
TATATTTCAACTATGAGTTCATAAAATTAATCAAGGCCAATAATCAGTAATAAAAAGATAACTTAAAATTTTAAGGATGCTGAATCATGAAGACACTATCTTACTGTTGATTAGAAGCAAAAACAGTGTCCATAAAGACTCCTAGAGAGACAATGTTGGGCGTATTTGACAGTGGCAGAAGAGGAAGGTTTGGCTCTCCTGAATGGGGATTGGGAGCTGCTGATGTACTGGGGGGAGAGAATGCCCTCCAAACCTGCCTGAGACCAGGCAGGGGAGCAGGCTGTGCCCCAGAGGCAAGGGGGATTCGGAAAGCAGCGCTGTCCTTCAGACAGACAACACTAAAGCATTGGTGTCTTCAGGCTGTTTGATCCCTATGTGCTAGACAGCATGCAAACAGGAGGAAGTATTCCCCATCCTCAGTGCGTGCATGGTTTGTCCAAGTAGCAAAGCTTTTAAGTGCCCTCAAAAACTTGTCTGTGACTGTTGTTTACTCACAGGAATGCGTCTCAGGTCACTTCTGAGGCTTTAAGGTGGCTTATGTGTATTATTTTTGAAAGACAAACTTTTGTGCAGTTTTCAAAGTGGGCCTTCTTCACTAAAATTATTTGTACTGACTATGTTTTGATCAGATTACTCTGGAAATCATTTGTGATGGTCTTCGTTATAAATAATAATTAAAAAAAAAAAAGCAACCCAAAGCAGAAGATCTTTAAATATATGACTTTGTCCAAAATGAGCTAAAGTACAAACGAGGTTTGTTTTCTCAGTTAATAAACTGTGCTATTAATGGGACTATGAGCAAATGTCACATTGACATGCTGTTATCTATCAGATCAAATCAAGGCATGAGAGGTTAAAAAAAAAAAAGAAAAAAGCACCATCTGAACAACAGTGTAATAAAAATGTCATAAGATCAGTGTCTCCTGCTTTGTAAATAAACATCTGTGCTTTGCCTTGGTATTTCTGTAACATCCGGAGACTATTATCCTGTGATGGTGCTCTGGTTCATTGGCGGTGTCACTTAAACAGTTAAACAATAATTTGAAATGGAAAACGTTCTACCCATATTCCTTAATTCCTTTGTGTTTTGTTTTTCCCTGTTCATTTCTATTATTTATTTGTTCATTTATTATTTGTGTCAATTGTATTAGTATCTTTTCTTTATTACACAGGCAAGTATAGAACAGCTCATAAACCTCATTCAAAACCAAAAGTATCAGATGCTTTTGAGGTAGATTTTCTGGCAAATGGAAGGGACACAAAATCAGAGGGCCGCTTTCAATCGGAGGAGGAGCTGTGGGCCCGCTTGGAAGAGCTTGAGAGACAAGAAGAGATACTTGGTGAACTTGACAGGTATAGCAGCACATTCAGGTTTGGAATTCAGGAAGTTACAAGATGTGTTTCTGTTTGTACGCAGAAGATCTGTTTGTAAGCACAAATACGTGTCCAAAAAGATGCGATTAAAATTGTAGTAGGTGAAAGATGGGTGGAATGTGAACAAAGCATGTACTGCAAGGCCAAAGGTGCTGAAATTTGCCTTTGTGCAACTGTTCCCATCCAGCACTGTAGGACTTTTTATTTGAGAAGCTAGAAGAGAGGGAAGTAAAATCCATTTCCCACAGGCTAAGAAAATCCTTCGCCTACAATGTAGGAGTTAAACGTTTAATGCTTAATGACATCCTTAGATCTGTTCTCTTCCTAAAGCAATACATATGTCATTAGCCAGAATGTCACATTTTTAGTTTGTCCAGTTGATGTGGAGAGGATTTGGACATCTTTACGGAGTATGAATAAGGTTCCACAGTCTGGCTGAAAACGTAGTACCTGGGAAAAGAGAAGTACAGCTTGTTGGCTGTTTTGTATGCCTGTGTCTCTCAAGAGTAAGAGTTACCATACTTGGTTCACTTAAATGTTTCTTGTTTCATAGGATGCCTGATACAGTTGAGACAAATGGAGAAGATACAACCTCCTCGGAAGAGGAAAAGGAGGATAAGAGAATGGATCTCAATGGAACATACAGAGCAGAAGACTGTATGACTCAAGGCAACTTCCAGAAAGAAGTAACAAATTCAGACTTGTTTGTTCACCATGTTAATGGCTCTACGTACTACCACAGTGATGATGAAGATGACACAGATGTTGGAGATAGTTCTGTTCCAACTATTTTTTTCTCTCATACTGTTGAACCTAAAAGGGTTTGTACATAAATATTTACATGTTTCTGTGAAGAGATTTTGTAAAACACATATAGCATATACGTTATCTAAAAAAGAATGCTTTACATTATGTAGATAAGGTAGGGAGGTAATTATAGATGAAATTTATTTTGATGGATGTCAAACTTTAAAAAACATCATTTAAATTTGATAATTTCAAATGTGGCATTAAAAGTGATCTTAAAATGTAAACTGTACTGGTTTCAGGCAGATATAAAATGCAGTATCTTATGTGTAAGTTTTTAAAATGACTTCACTTGACATGAATTCAACTATTAAAAAGCTTAAGCAAATTGTCATAGCTATATGCAAAATGCATGCACCTAAGTGCAGAGAAATTCTTTAGCCTGGTGCAAGTGGTAAGGTGTAAACAGTTCCTTACTGTGAACATTAGTCTGTGCATTTATTTAACTTGCCTGTGCTTTGTAGTCCTCAACTGTTTGCACAGGAGAATGTGGAAACTCATAGAATCATAGAATTGCTCAGGTTGGAAAAGACCTTAAACATCATCAAGTCCAACCACAACCTAACCAAACTACCCTAACTCAACTGATCCTCAGCCTGGTGATTGTTGATCTTATGGTCTAGACTGTCATTTGTGTTTAATTTTCAGGTAAGAATAAACACAGGAAAAAATACTACTTTGAAATTCAGTGAAAAGAAAGAAGAGGCCAAGCGTAAAAGGAAGAACAGCAATGGCAATGGCCATGGCCATGCAACTCCAGAACTGCCTAACATTAAAACCCCAGCAGACATTTACCGGTATGTAATTTATGGTATTGGCAGTGAGCTTTCCTTGTAGTAGAACTTCTCTTTTCATTTCAGTTCACCTATAGCATGGAAGTGAGCCTACTATTTCCTGAAAAAATACAGCTGGAACTGAATTTACTACTTATGAATGAAAGCTTGTGGCTGCTTTGTGGTTGCAATGCTTTTGTATCCATGAAACATTTCTTAGCTTGAATTTTCTTTTCAGCTATCAGTTTGTTCACTTTTTTGGAGCTTCTGAAAGCTACTCCAATTTGCCAGTACATATTACCTGCGTAAAGTAATATAGCAGTTTGTTATGTGTTGACATCAATTCCTTGTCATTTGTTTCTGTGTTTGTTTTGAAACATAATTGACCAGGTCTGTTGCTTCCTTTACTCCTGTCATCCTACCTAATAGGTGTTGCTTTTTATTTCTTCCTTCCAGTATCTTCAGATTGTACTGTGGTCTTCTGTTTGCATAGTTTCTCTTGCATTCTTCCTGCCTAACTTCAGTCCATTGCTGGCTCTTTCCTCTTCTTAAAAAAAAAAAAAAAAAAAAAAAAGTGGTCTGCAATCTAATATGAGCACTTCCAGAGCTCTACAAATAACAGTGAGCTTAGACTATATGAAGTCTAAACAAAGATTAAGGGAGAATTAAAGGTCTTTAAAAATGAACATGGATACCTGTTAGTTGGCTGAATAAGTGCCTATGAAAGTCACACTGTTTTTGTGTCAAGCACTTAGATGTCTTAAAAAAAAAGTGTATAAAGTATAAGAGTTAAAAGTATAAGAAGTTAAATAAAATCATCCAATAATAACTGGGGCTGAAGATGAGGTAGAGGATTCTTCCACGGTACTCTCCCTCAGCTCTGCTAAGGAGCTGTATTTTCTATAGAAGCAAGCAAGTGTTCCCAAGAGTATGTGCTGAATAAAGCTGTTAAGAAACAAGTAAAACCCTTAAGGCTCATCCAGTCATTGGGCTCCTCCTTCGTGAGCTTGATAAAATTGGCTCTGTCTTCTAATGCCACTTGTTCTGCTCCACCCACCCTTGACTTCTTCAAGTCATAGAGATGGAGTATAAACTGTAGGAAGAGGCCTCTCTATCAGTTACAGTCTGTTAGTACTTGAAAAGTGTCCTCATGTTGATCTGATCTTAAAAGCTGATTTTTTATTTTTTTATTTTTTAATGGAAAGCAGAAGATTATGGCACTTGTCAAGAAAAAGCTTCATGCATTCCATGTGCGAGTGAATGTTTCAAGTATTTGTTTCTATATTCTACGTTTGACAAGGACTTCGTTCCGGAATCTCTCTCACTCTGACCTTCTGCTTCTCTTTACAAACACGGCCCTGAAAATTGCTTAGTTTACCTTTTTTTCCAACTTTTTCTAACCCACGCTACTTTGTTTTCTGTAACACTTTTCAAAGAGCTATGTGTTTTCTGCTGAAAGGGTGTACCAACTTAATGCTTGAATAACAGGCGTAGCAGTGTTTGCTCTGCAGAATTGGTTCTTGTACGTTGGTAAATAAAATGCCTCCAAAGGTACAGTATTGTAATTCTACAGTGAAAAAGTTGGAAAAGCACATCATAATTAATTTGTACAAAAGACAAAGCGAGATCACTGTAAATTTGTCATCTGATCCTGAAATGGTTTATTAAAGCTAACGTTTTCCTTTATAGAGTCTTTGTTGATGTTGTGAATGGAGAATATGTCCCTCGTAAATCAATTTTGAAGTCTCGAAGCAGAGAGAATAGTGTTTGTAGCGATACCAGTGAGAACAGTGCTGCTGAGTTTGATGACAGACGAGGAGTTCAGAGGAGTATTAGCTGTGATGAAGCTACTCAGAGTGACAACAGCGAAGGCATACTGGAGGAAGAGGAGGAGGCGGGGCAGCAGCAGCAACCCAAAAAGCTTCCTCCCTCTTCAGGGACAACCGAGGTACAGTTTTTAATTATTGATTGTTGGCAGGGATAAAAACGAAAAATCCAAAGAATATAGTTGCTTACACCATCAGTTTGTTTGATTTCTTTAAAATGATATTCCAACTCCTACCTAGTTTTGCTTCAGAAGCACGTTATCAGATGACAGGTTTTTCTCATAGACAGTGTAGAGGCAGAGGGCAGAAAATGAGGCAATAGGCTTCCCCTTGACCTCAAACTCTCCTGTAGAGGTCCAAAAAAGTAGTTATATGCTGATGTGCCCTTGACTGGGCCGTCCTGAAAATTTCCCTTCAGGATGTATAGTTGGATTAAAAAAATAAATAAAAATAGTAATAACAGGCAATCTCAGCTCCGTAGTTGGTGAGTGGGAAGGGATGACTCCTTGTAACCCAGTGTTCTGTCAATATTCTACTTGTTCTATTCCATACCAGGGTCAGCAGTGATCCAAAACACCTGTTTCCATGCTTCTGGAAAGTTCAGTACTTAATCATAAAGGAAAGAGACTGTACTACATAAGAGAAATTATACAGTTGCACAGTGTCTGGATGAATACAAGAATTGCATATAGCTGCTTGTCTGAAATTCATGACAGAAGGATATTCATCGTTTTATTTTGTAAAAAGTTAGCCCTAAGCCAGGAGTCCAATGAATTTTCAGTAGTTCCCAATACAGCGGACAAGGTCACTGAAAACACCTTTTTGAGAAGAAATGTTTTTTACAAGAAATATATTCCTCATAAAATCTATTATTTATCATTGCTTTTCATACGAAGAGCTACAGATAAGTACAGGTGGAAGATCTATGGTTGAAGATTCTTCCATGGAGTTGGCGCTTCACATTGCAAATTTTCTGGACCACATTTGCTACATTTTTTTTAAAACATCGACACACACTGTTGATATTTCTTTGTAATCCATATTGTGAGAGCAGTATGATTATTCTCTAGAATATAATGAGTGCATTTTCTTAATAACCGAACAAAACACTCCTGTTAAAGTACATGCCTTTGTAAGTGCTGTTGTTTTTCTTTTGGTTATTTTTCGGGGGGTTTTTGAAATAATTTTTTTTTTCATTGCCATTTGCCACACAAAGTTTTTTTTTTTTCCTTTTTGTTTCCAATTTTGCCATGATCTTCTTAGTTTGCATTTTGCTTACTTTTTTTTTTTTTTTGAAAATGAATACGTTGTTAGAAGAACATAATTGTGTACAGGCATGGCTCTAGGCATAGTTTGGCTACTGGAGCAGAAAACAAACAAAAAAAATGCTTTTTTTTTTCAGGTCCTGCAAGAAAAGAATGGCTGGTTTGTTTTGCTTTGTTTTTCTTGGTAACTGAGTTATGAATAAGCAAAACTAAGCATAGTTAATAAATCTGGTGTGCATTCTTTCATGCCCAGTATGGTCATCAAACCTTGGATGTAAACTGCTTCCCTTGTCTTTAGGCATTCTGAATTTTGTGTTTTCACTCCATAGTATGATGATGTGTTCCAAAATAGGCTTATGAAAAATAGTTCTGAGTTACTCTTCTTTTCAGATGTTTTCCACGAGTCCTGGCCATTTCTTAGTTAAGTAAAAATAGTCATATAAATTATCACATTTAAACATTAAATGTTTATTGGACCTTTTGTAGAGAGGAATAGTTGGAAGCAAGTTTGCTGTTCTCTTAAGTATAAATTGCTTTGACTGTTTTTTGATCATATTTGGTAAGGAGAAAGGAAAAAAACAAAATATATGCTTGCCAATTTGTATGCAGTGTGTCAGCTTGATGCAATTAGAAGGTATTAAGTCATAAAATATGACGTTTGATGGAAATGCTGACATACTCCAACTTTACAAAATCTCCATTTGTTATCCAAAATGAAACTATATATTACATCAGCTGTGTTATTTCTTGAGCATGTGTCAGTGAGGAAGGAAATTTTTAGATCATTTATGCAGTCGGATTGAGATTAAGTAGTACTTTTAAGACATTGTCTTTCATTCAGTCATCCTTGAATGTGCTATATTTTGAGGTTAATTACAATTTGGTTACTTATGCAAGGAACAATCATTGATTTAAAGATATTTCTTTACTTTTAATCAAAAGAAATAACAATCCTAATCAGGCTAATATAGGGTAATGACCTTATGGGCATAGCTTCACATTTGCATTTTATTAGCTCATTTTGAGTATTCTGTTCTGTTACAGGCATTTTCTGGAACTGTCATAGAAAAGGAGCCTTTGTCTCCCTCCCTAATACCACACCCAGTCATTGCTCACCCTGTCCTGCCTACCATTCTGGAGCAGAAATCGGAGGAAGTTTTGTCCAGAGCGTCACAAGAAACTACAAAGAGGATATCAAAATTCAAAGCTGCCAGAATGCAACAGACTAACTAGGCCTTGCCTAGATGCTGAAGTCTGAGTACTGATGTCTAGTTTCACATTTGTTGAGATGATGTAAAGCTAAATGCGTTACACCTAGCTAGTTTAAAGGGTCTCCTGTGTTGATTTGGCATTGTTTATCTTTCAAACTTCTGTTGGCAACATTTAAAAACAGTTTGGTGTTTGAACAGTTAAATATTCATCTTCTTTTGTTGATTTCCCTGTATGCTGTCAGCACCTTTGTGTATGTTTGCCTTATGATAGCAGCACTCGGGTTATTTTTCAAAAAATGTTCCTTACATACATTGTTTTTGTGTTTAAACCTAAATACAGGCAGTTTTGTGCCAGCTGTGATGTTCTGCATACCATATGGACCGTTTTAAGGAAACTTTCACATTTCAAATGGATTCAACAATTATATTGCATTACTTGCTTTAGCATTTTAAGACACACTTGTATTCCCATTGCTGTAGGTTTTGCAACTAGGTGTCTGCTAAAAGTTTTTTTTCCTTCTCTCAAACCTCTCTGATATCTCCCTGTACAGATCTATAAAACATTGGGTTCACGTACATTGCAGGGAAGTTTCTTTGATGGAAAAGGGTATTTTGTAAAATTAAATTTTCAGTAAAAAAGCTGTGAAAGTTGTGCGTTTTCTGTTCTAGTATAATTTGGAAACAGCACAGGAAGGTTTTTATTTTGAATGCGCATTTCCAACTTGGAGTGTTTGCAACCACTCGAATATAAAAGCAGCCCGTTCTCTTCTGCCATTGTTTTTTAACCTCCCGTTAATGAATGTCCATGGAAACTGAATGCTCTTAAGGAGAGAAGCATAAACTCAGACTGCGATTACAAAACCTCCCAGTTCTTTTATATATGCAGAAAACATTGTAATTGTTTTGGGAATGGCCGGAGGCAGTGAGCGCTAAGGAAGAATGTCTCAGTCCTTCAACTTTGTTTCAGAACATAGCAGTGCCACACCACTTGGGTACGGTTTTGTGCCCGGTTTTCTGGACTGAGTGGTCCTTCCTGCCATCCCTCCTCGTGCTGACATAACTTTTGTTGGGGCTGCTCCTTCAATGATGGATAACAGGAGCTGCGTTTCAGAAACAAATTATTCGTTTTCTTGTGTTGATGGGTTTTTGTTGCTGTTGTTTTCGATGGCTGTGCATGTTTGTTTGAAGCTAGTGAGTTGCCTGATCTTTGACAGCATGTTTGTGTCAGCATAGTGATGGGTGCAGTGCATTGAGCAAGATGGTGTGGAGAGATGGAGATGGAGAAACTTCCAGTGATGCTGTGAGCTGACATCATCAAACCTGTCTGAAAGGGAGGCAGAAAGACATACAAGGTGTATGCTACAGCTCTGTGACTTTGGGAACATGCAACCTTGGAACCCCCAGTATCTGCTTCTCTATACCTGTGAGCAAGATATCTCCTAGTGCTGCTCCTCACTTCTAATATAACCAAGCCTTGTGCTTACGGTCTCCTGCTCGGCAGCAGCAATGACAGCGAGGCACAGCTCCCATCTCTTACCCACCGAAAGCAGGAGGCTGCATGGCCCCGGGGTGCAGGAGCACAACTGCTCTGACTGCAGGAGGCACTTGGGGTCGGTGCTGGCTCCTGTGGCCTGCTGGTAGGAGAGGAGCAGGCACTGTTTTAGGCAGTTTCTAGAATCATGTTGAAAGTGTTAATGATTAACTTGATTCATGCTCAAATGTGGATTTTTTTTTTTTTTTTAAGCATATTGCATTAGTACTAAAATAAGCCATCAATGCCAGTCCACCCTCTATTCACGGCTAAATATTTAAAGGAGGTTATTTATAGCTTCTTTAATGAATTCTTGGCTAAACAAAATGAAATTATGTCCTAGAAAAGTAGAAGCTATTTTGTAACCAGAACAGTGCAACTGTAAAATATAGTGCCATGAATATGTATTTTAAATAACAAGGGTTTGAGATCCAAGACTACCAGACATGGGTAATTAGAGGGAAAAGGAGAGAAAGAAAGGGAGAGAGAGGGGAAAAAAAAAACCTTTAAAAAGATTTATTTAGATATCTTCTGAAATACCCCCCTCTTGTAGTTACTTGAACAAAACCAAAGTGCCCCTTGTCACTATAGATCAGTTTCAAATCAAAATTAATTCTTTGCTTGTTTTCTTTTTTTTTTTTTCCCCCTCCCCTTTTTCACATTCTCGCTCACGGGAAAAAGTAGAATAATTGCACCTTGGGTTTTAATGAATTATGGCCTCGGTTCAGGGAAGCATCCTTACTCAGGAATGCACTTTGGCATGTGTTCATGTCTCAAAGATTTTGCAGAGAAGAATGGATTTAACCACATGCTTAAAACTGAGCACATGAGCATTTTCCCTAATAGGGAGCCTGGATGTGTCTGTGCCCTTTTTGCAGTATGTCTGATTGTCAGAGGGTTTGTGGACTGGAATGATCCTTCATATTCAGTCTCTTCACTTGGACTTTACCCTTCGCTTTACTGTGTGTCACCTATAAGAGTATGAAATACAGTCATGGAATCATCAAGGTTGGAAAAGACCTCTAAGGTCATTTTGTCCAACCACCCACCTACCACCAATATTGTCCTTTAAACCGTGTCCCTAAGAGCCACATCTACACATTTCTGGAACCTCCAGGGATGCTGACTCCACCACCTCCCTGGGCAGCCTGTACCAATGCTTGCCATTCTTTCAGAGAAGACATTTTTCCTACTATATAAATCTTAGGAATATATAAATAGCTGTAGAATGTTTGCAAATGCTCAACAAAAAATGTAATGTGGGTAAAAATCTCCCGAAGCAGGAGAGCAAGTATAAAAAATGAGAAGACCCATCTTGGCAAGGACTGAAAATTGGCTTTTTGTGCCACACAGAAGCCAACAAGTCAATGCGGGTGGCCACCAACGCATGGAGGACATGAGCTGTCTTAAACTCACTGCCAAGAATCTGAGGCACGTACGGTTCTTGGTAGTAAATGAATGTCAGTAGGAGTGTCTTTTTCCTCATTGCTGGAGTTAAGAGATTTTTCTCACTCTAATAGTACTAACTGTACAGTCAAATTGATTCCTGGATGCCCTGGGTGGCTTTTCCAGCTGCAGGGAGGGCTGTTTGTGCTGTGTGCCGTGCTGCCCGTGCTCCCAGCCTGGGGCACAGGAGGGTTTGGGGTCCTCGTGCTGTTCCACGTGGGGGACCTCACACCTGCAGCTGGAGGGACGGGGCTGTGGCTGCAGTGTTCGTACTGGGGCAGCTGTGCTTGCACGCACCGCCCCATCCCCAACTGATTGCATCAGTTAAGTACCGCAAATCACCTGCTCCGTTTAGGGTCTCATTAAAAGGCAGAATACTCGCCCAATCTTTCTAATTGGCAGCGAGTGAGCTGGGCACCTGTTTGTGTGCAGGGAAGGGCTCGCGTGGGGATGTTCCCCTGAAGCAGAGGCTGGAGAAGGTGTGGGGCAGCAGAGCCATGTGGTACCAGCACGGAGGTAAGCTGGCTTTGCATGCCTCTCTCCTGTAAGCCTAGTTGCACTTAGCACTTTTCATTGCTCACTTAGAGCATCTAAAGCAGCAGATTTTTGTATGTTTCAAGAGTGTCTAAAACAGCTGTTTTAGCTGTTCATTTTAACAAAGTGATTTATGTTGCAAAAAATGAGCTGGGATTAAAAGAAATCAGATGTGTGTATTTGGTATGCAATATTTTTGTATTACAAATAGCTCCATTCTAACCCACATTAACCCCATGATATGTGAATTTTGCCAACTCCCGCTGAGTCTTTTAAATCAAATCCAGTAAATCACTCTGAGTGTTCTAATTTCTAAACAAACTAGTCTTCCAATAGAAGTACTTTAACACTGTATTGCAAATTAGACAACCTAAGATAAATGGAACATCTTTGTTGATTATGGAGTTTAATTGATCAAAAGTGCCCGATAGAAAGTATCTGTTACAAATCCTATGAGATCGCATTCTGCTCTTGAGTGGCACTTCACTGGGCCTTTAAAATATACATTATTATCCACAAAACCAAATTCTTTTGTTGTTGTTCACTTTGTGAAATGCAAAATCTGTCGTGGATGGAACAAGTTTGTGCAGCTCTTCCTGCAGCCCCAGGCACTGCCTGGACGGTTGCACAGAGCCTGGCGCTGTGTGACAGGAGCAGGGCTCGCCGGGGCTGGGCGTGCAAGCAGGCGTGTGAAGCATGCGGGTGTGCAAGCGCGTGGCCGTGCACCAGGGCCCTGCTGCCGCTCTGTAATTAATTCTGCGTGCCGGTAGGTAGCAGTGCTGAGCAAAAGCAGCAACGGAAAGCTGCCAGTCAGTGATTATAATTTATTATTCATTTCTGTTATAGGTGGGGTGTGCAGACAGTTACAGTAATAATTACCAAGACTAGAGTGTTTCCTAGGCAACCGTTTTTTTTCCTTCATTCATGCTGTTGCAGAGAGTATGCCTGTAAAGCATGACATTGCTGTATTCGGAGGTTTGTTGCCCTCCTGCTGCTCCAGGTTTGAGGTTAGTTACAGCATCATAAGGTGCTCTCAAGCATAAAAAGCTCAGGCTGGGATTAAAGCACACAGGGAACACTGTCACTAAGTCTTTCCTTCTACTGTTTCACTTTTAAGTAACAAGGTTATAAAAATGCAAATGCCAGCTCGGTGTTGTTAATAACTAATATCAGTGAGAATTCCTCCAAGTTGTAAAACATGTTTTGTAAACAAACCCAGACCCGAGTGGGGCAGTTCCCTGCCTTGCACGAAGACCCGGTGGAAATACAGTGTGCAGAAAGGGGACTTGCGGCTTGATCAAACCTTTCAGTGTTTAGCATCGTAAATCAATAGGTGCTGAGGAGAGCTGGTGGTGGTTGTTTATCCCCTCTATGGTAATGGCTGGAGGGGAGGGGGAGTCTGTGTCCTTCCTGGAGGAGCAGGAACAATCCCTGACATGGTGGCAGAGCAACAGAAACCACATCTATTACCTGGGGTCTATGCATGAAACATGTTGCCCTGCCTGGCAGGCTTACTGGAGTGCTCATTTTCAGAAAGTTGTGCAAGGGTGAAAATGGCATTTTCCATCCTCGTTCTGCAAAGCGAGGGAGTTCACGATGCAACGTGGCACCAGGACGTGGGATTTTTACCCACTAGCATTTTGAAGTGAGATGCTGAAGCGTAATTGCATCTGGAAAGGTGGTCATCTGCCAACGGTGTGCTGGTGGGGACGAGCAGCTCAGGGCAGTGCCTGGCCTGGGCCCTGGGAAGGCCTGTGCCTGCCTTCTCCCAGGCCAGAGCTGTGCCTGGCAGCGAGCAGTACTGTAGCAAGTGTCATCAGTGTACAAATCCCAAATATTTTCTGGCCCCAGAGGGGACCTGAGGTGGGATAAGATGGAGCTTGGTGTGTTTGGGCAGTGGGTGCAGGGCTCGGGCTGGAGGAGGCCTTGCCCACGTGGGGCTCTGCAACACTTTGGTTCTCGTCATTGCAAATTATTTACGCTGATTCCCTCAGATTTGGGTTTAAGTTTTAAAGAAAGCTTCAAGTTACCTCAAAATAGCTTAGTAATTATTTTAATAACTTGTATGAGCAGGAACAATACCCACAGTGTCAATTCTGGCTTTCAAAATGTTTTTTTTCGACTGTTCTGAGGAAAGGAACAGCGAACAGTTCAACAGCTTAAATACAAGTGAGTGGATCTCCGGAGATTAATCTGTCTGGTGTTCCTCAGGTAAAGACTTCTGCACAATTTAACAAAGGAAATAATTTTCCTATTTTTATAATGCATGTCTCTCAGTGGTATAAATTACTAAAACCACGCTGCTTATCCTCAGTAATGTTATAGATGCAGATAATTTACTGTGTATCACGTTATCAGTTCATTAAAGAGATGCAATAAAATCATTATTTACTAAGAAACAGCAACCCTTGCAATATCTTGTCAGAGAAATTGGCTGATGCAAGAGGATCATATTTAAGCCTATATTCACAATAGCCCTTTAAGCATCTCATCTGTTTCCCACTTGAGTTTTGCACAGAGAGCTGCTGTCCCCACGTCCCTCCGTGTCCCTCAGCCGAGGTGCGCGGGCCCGGCCGGCCGTCGTACCAAGCAGGGTGCAGCCCTGGCCCCACAGAAAGGTTGCAAAAATATGAAGGGAGGTTTGGCGTTTCCTACCCCATCCCCCTCTTCTCCTCTGCCTAAAGATTACTCTGCATCCTAGACAAAGGAAATATTTAAACTGTTAAATCTGAACAAAGATACAGTCTGCGTATGACTTCTCTGAAGCCCTATAAAAATTCTTTAAAATTGCCTATTCACTCAAATTTACTGAGTGTAGCAAAAATGTCAAAGGCATAAAGTCAGAGAAGATTGAATAAAATAATGCAGAAAGACAGATTAGTCATGCACAGACCCACACAGCCTTTCACAGCACACAATACCACTTTTTATTACCGCTCTATCTTTACAAAGACTATGTTCAATACATAGAGGATGATACATGGTCAGTCATGTAATCTGCCTTTGATTCCAAGACTCATTTATCTGGGCCCTTTTCACAAAGACATTGATGAGAGATTTCAGTGTTTTCAGCGCATTGTTTTATTTATCATATATAATGGCTGGTGGAAAAAAATAGGAATTATGTCACAGATACTGCATAAAGGAGTTGTATAAAAGACTCTGTGACAAACTTTGGTAAAACACATAGCAGCTCAGCTCAGACACGCTCCTTTTTCCCAAACCCCGTCCCTTCTGCATGGCTCTGGCAGCTGTCACCAGCCATCGAGGAGCGGCGCTGCCCCGCGTATTGCCATGCCCAGCCCTCTGCAGCCTCCCTGAAAATCACCCTGTTTTAAAAAAATTATTTTTGCTTTTTAATTTGAGCAATATTTTAATTGTTATTTTTAGCGATCGGGATTTATTATTTATACATTCACAAAAGAAAAGAGTCAGTCACAGTTTTGTATCTTGCAAATTTAATAAAGAACAGCCCTTAAGATAGAATTTCTCAGCCTGCCAGGATTGACAAAAGCCAGCTAATGCAGAAATGTCAACAGCAAACCTCATCAACAGCCCCACCATGCCTTGCAATCAAGGGAAAGCTACGGCTTTACATAAACAATAATATATAGCTATCTAAATATCTCTCCGTGTGTGTGCGGAGGCACGGCCCGTGCAGCATGGAAGGAGGCAGGGATGCAGGACAGGGACCAGGGCTGGCTCCTGGGTGCACAGCTGGGTGGGTGCGGTGTGTCTATGGAGGACATGGGCACCCCAGCTGTGCAGCCATGCATGGAGCACATAGCAGTGCTGTGTGGGTTGGGGAGTGGGGTGCTGGCAATGGGGCCATCGGGTAGAGGCTTAAATAAGGGCCTGAAGTGAGAGTTAGTCGTAATTCCTGCAATTTGAAACGTGGAGTGAAGTCTCTGAGGGAGCAGGTGGAAAGGTTGAATTTAGAAATTGTATGGGAGCAGTGTATGTCCAGGTCTGGATTCTTCCACAGGGAAGATAAATCACGGAGGTATCCTTGACAAATATAGTAGCTTCCACTCAGGGCAAGGTGTTAACCTGCACTTAAAGCCGAGGCGTGTGATTTAATAGTGTGAGCCTTCACATGGCTAAAGAAAAATCTCTTGAGGAGGAAAAGCCGAGGCAGCGTCAGTGGGACGCAGGCTGTTCTGCTGGGCTTCGGGGGGCAAACACCACAGTTGTGGTGAAGAACAGTTGGTAGGGGAGAGCCCTTTACTGATGCACCAGGAAGGTGGTGTGGGTCAGGCTCAGCTGCTGCTCCTGATGTGCCGCATGCCAAAGGAAAGCTGCTGGCCAGGGGGCACACCTGGCTGTGGGGTGATGGGATGGGGCGAGCTGGGCACTGAGCTGGCACTGTGCTCGGTCCCTTTAACTGCTGGGAGTGATGGAAAGCCCAAAGCTGCCGCCCTGCGAGGTTGCTATAATATAGTGCTGTGCAGCTGCAACTTAGATCGTGAGGAAAACAAAATGGGCCGACTGAAATGGAAACTTTTGTTACTTATAATGTTAATGAAACCAGTTTATCAGGCAGTGCAGAGGAAGTGGAATATTTAGTGCCATTTAATGTCTAATCATCAGCATTTCTTTGAATAAATCACATTACATTGTCTAAAACCTGAAAAGATGAAGCTGTAATAATTTTTAATATGTTGTAGTTTCATTAAAGGGACATCCTGTTTGCCACAGCCCCCTGTGTAGAGGAGGCGATGTGCAGCACGGGTACGCGTGGCGGCTCTGACCCGGCCTCGGGCCTGCTGTGACACCACCTGGCTCTGGCATGGCTGGGCACTTGAGGAGGTTTGAGTGGTATCACTGGGCTCCTTGGATTTGCATTCTTCCGCCACCAAGCCTTGCAGTTGGTAGCAGCGTTTCATCTCTCGGGACTGTTTTCTTGTCTAGTATCCCAGCTAGTGTCTCCTCGCTGGGGTACGGACTGCCTGTGTGTGAGAGGAGAGCGCTGTGGGCTCTGCACCTCACTGCTGCTGCTGTCCCCTTGGCATCCCAGCCCTGTGCTCCCTGTCCCACCAGGGCCTCACCACTGCAACTTCAGAGTGAACTGCAATGCACCTATAAGTCATAATAAAGCGAAATGATGACAGTTGTCTTCAAATCCATTGATTAATGGAAATACGGGTAGCTGGACACAGACTATATGGTTATAAATGGCGCTGTCAAAATAAAATAATTATTGTATTAATAAGGAAGCTGTTCAGCATTGGCTGTACTGCACCTCTAACAAAAACTTCAGCCCTCGATGTGTTTTGTGTTCCGTGATACACAGTGTGTTTTCCCTCTGAACGGCTCGGCGGCGGACGTTTTAATACAATTACTGCTTAGCACTGCGAGTCCCTCGCATCCCAGCACACGCTGCAGCTGCAGATGGATTTTTTTATTGACTTAATACTAGTTCTAACTAGATCCCACAGATTGACTAAGCTGGTGGAGCACATACCACTTTGAGGCAGGAATGGGAAAAAACTAGCATATCTTATTGTACCTGAAACACTCTATGATATGTACTAAATATTATGACTACTGCGAGCCCTGCAATAATTGATTCACCCACACAGCCATTTAGTCTGTGAGCTGTTCGTTTTACAAATTCTACAATCTTTTAGAAATTCTTTCAGTGAAGAAGATTGCTGCCTGGCCTCAGATTCATTATGGTGATTGAATCCTCTTCAATAGAGAACTGTTTAAAGAGAGCACATCCCTGTGTGTCTCACTCAGAGTGAAGGCACATAGGTTAAAAGCTTGTCTGGGTGGCATAATTCACTGCTGCTGTGCCAAACAATCACATCTTATTGTGACCTTCATAAGATACAAAAAGGCAACAGTATGGAGCTAGTCTTTTTTTTTTTTTTTTTTTTAAACCACGACACAATTTTAGCTACCCAACATCTGAAGCTACCAGAATCCCTAATTAAATAACCAATTAATAATGTAGAATAGAAAGAGCTATTTTTTTCAGACACAAAATCATAATTAATCAGAGTACAAAAAGCTGCCTGTCTTTATATCAGGAAAATATAGACTAGGTATTTAAATATTCTAGCACACCTGAACCTTGGCCATCCGTCATTGTTATGACTTAAAACATCTCAGGCTAAATTAGGTTTTGTTTGTATAGAGCAGTGAAAGTCAGATGGCTTGAATGACAAAATTAGAACATGCTCAAATCGCTGAAACAAAACTGCATAAAAGGAAAGATGTGCAGGAGGAGTGTTGCTAGTGTTAAGCTGAAATCCTTCTTTGTGGGATTTTTTTCTCTCTCAAATTATTGTTTGCAACAATAGCAAATGGAGAGCAGCTCCAGGAGCTCGATTGGTGTTATTTATATATGTACCTTTTGGCACATTTATATATTAAAAGAAATAATATTGTTGTGTATAGCTGAAGCATAACCTCTGTTATTTCTACTTAGTCAAGGAAATGCCATAACAATGGGTATTTTTCAAGGAGGAATATCTATGAAACACAAGGCTATAGTCATTTTGTGTAGCACACAAAGGTCATGTTTACCAGGAATATATTTGCATCATTTTACATGCAAAAGTTGAGGTGGCTTCCCTTTGGAACTTTGTGGTACATTTTGGTATATTTAATCAAATATATTTTAATAACTATTTGGAGGGGTTTGGCTGTGCGGGCTTTCAGCTTTAACCCAAAGCAGTTGTGTGTCTGTAGCATATGGGCACAGAGGAGCACGGCCTGGGCAGCCCCATGGCTGCAGGGCCAGCCCCACAGGTGGCAGATAGCGGTGTTTGGTGGGGATTGCTACGGCTGGGCCAAATCCTGCAGCCCTTAATTGAGCCTCCCTCTCGCTGACCTCAAGGGGAGATTTGCTCAATTAAGGGCTGCAGCGTTTGGCCCTTTGTAATTGTTTCTGAGGCATAATTGATGAGAAGCTGCTAATGGGTTCCAAGCTGGAGAAGTGTTTAACTTCGCAGTTCTTGAATCTGTCTTGTTTCAAGCGTGTAGTGGGCCTTGTAACACCTGTTCCTAGGAACAAACCTACAAATACGTGAGGCAAGTGCACAGCTGACCTTCAGGGGCCCGGACGTACAGATACGTGCGTGCACACCTGCATAATGTGTAGAGTGCGTAGAAATGAGGAACTTCCCTTAACCTGGTGCTGTAGAGAGCAGGAAATTCTGTCCATCTCTTTATAATTCAACATTTTTCCACACAGGATCTCAGTCCATATAAAATTCATTATTATCCTAGTAATAAATAAATTTTGGTGACAGTTATACTATAAGACTTTGTGCAGCATTTTTTTTATTGATAAAACAGCTATGAATCAACACACATGAACACAATAAAAATGTACAAAGTATACGTATTAGAGTTCAGACTTTGTCAATAGGGCATTATATTGATCCATTCTCTTTGGTGTTATTTGCAGTGCTGCACTGAGCATCTTGCCAGAGACGTAAACTTGGTTAAATTGCCTGAAAAAAATCCTGATGTTAGCCTGGTTCCTGAAGGCCCCTGGGCTGGTGTCTGGGGCTGCAAGTCTCTGTGTAGGGTGGTGGAAACAGCACAGCAGCTGTGTCCCAAAGCTGTCTTACATCATCTAACTTGCAGGCAGAGGAGGTGAGGGTGGCTTTAGATATGGGGCAGCCCTAGCTGTACAAAACCCAATCAAATAAAATGATCAGTAATTAATAATCATTTTTTAAAAGTTGTTTCATGTGATGTTTTTTTGTCCAAGCATATAAATGGGTAGGAGGGAGGTGGTCCCACGGGACTGGTTCCCATCTCACAGCTGTGGCCACACGGCTGCTGAGCTGATCTACCACATGTAAAGCTTTGAATGTGGTTTTGTAGAAATAATAGCCAAAGGAATAATTGCGAAATGGTCCAAAATGCCACATAGCTTCACCTAACATAGATTGCACCAGACGAACCTGCTATCTTGCTTTGATAAGATCATTGATTTTCTCGATAAAAGAAATGAAGTAGATCTCATCTCTCACAGTAAAATATTTGATACGGTGCCATATGGGAAATTATTAAGACAAGTACCTGAACAACAAGGCCATGGAGAGACAAGGCTGACTTACACTGAAAGGTGATGCACTGGGCCGGGGAGAAGCCACCAGCATGTTTGAGGATGAGGGACATGCTGCTGGACCTTGCTCCCTGCACAGAGTGAGGGCAATCACAAATCGAGGGGAAAATCAGTGGGGCATGCAGGAAATGCAGGGCTATTGCCTATTTCTAATGGGGCTGGGGAAGGCTTGGTGGAGTCCAGAGCCCTGAGTGATTTCATACCTGGAAGAGATAAAGGGTTTTAGAATGTTGCCTGGGGAAAACTTTGGAGAAAATCTTTTCTTTTTTTTTTTTTAAATGACTTTCTTATCCAGCAAAGTTTCCTGATGCTGCTCAGCTCTGGTTTTCAGCTTTTTTGTTCCCTTTTATTTCAGCTGAATCACCTGTTGCTCTGCTGTTTTCTCCTTATGGGAGAGAAGTAGCTCCTGATGGCAGTGCAGGGCGTTTGAGAGGGGCAGTAGTCAAGTGAAGGGACGAATGGAGCCAGCCACCCTTGCTCTGAATTCCTGACATTTTCTCTACTGAGAAACAAAGAGCTGTCACTCACTCCAGCGCAGAGAATGCAAAAGAAGGAAACTCAGCAGCAGCTAAACAAATGAATACAAATAAATGTGCACATGCATTCCCTGCGCACATGTACCTGAAGGGGCTCGAGGCACAGAAACCACCCCAGGTCCCCACTGTTCTTCACAGGATGGGCTCTGCAGCCCAACCTGTGTGGACAGCACTGGACTACTCACTGCCTCCCTACCCTGTGGCCACCGTTCAGGCCACAGAACAGCACAGGGTGATGAGGGCATGCCCCTGTGGAACTGCAATGAGCATATGGGCCATGTTCCTTGTGAGGTCTATGACCCATTCTGCTGGGCCCACCCCACCATGACTGCCATGGGTGCAGATATGCTGGGAGCCTGGGCTCTGCAGGAGGGCAAAAGAAACCATTTGGTTTCTAAACTGGAATGAGACATGACTTCAGGCCAGCTACAAAAACTCACAGGCCAGAAACCAGAGAAGTTGGGTATGTTGCTGAGTGGAGCCCGATGAGAATAGGCGGATGGTGTATAAATAGTGGTTCTCTGTGGTTTTGGTGCCTTGATCTGCAAGTATTTGTGTGTTAAAAACAGTAAGAACAAGACATCTGAAAATTAGGATTCGATGTCAAACTGTCAATACCCACAAGCATGCAGCCTTTCATTAAAATCTGTTTGACGTTTTTGTTATGCACAGAGAGCCAAAAAGATGCCAAAAGGATGTGATATTTGTGATCGCATCCTCCTGCTAATACAAGACACTGCAAAGGAGATTGTATTGAAACGTTCCTTGCAAAAGGCTGAGCAGTTAGAAGAAAAAAAAGTACAAAAGGGTCTTAAGCACAGTGTGGGAATTCTGGCTGTGCTTCCTGGCGAGGCAATGGACAGTAGCCCCTTTAACTCTTTGTAGTTAACTGGGATGATAAGCAACTTAGTAATTTCAATTTTCCACAGAGGACTTCAACACCCCAAGTATGCAAAAATTAAATCATTTGGGGGAAATCATGTAATGATCGTGTCACATGACCTGGGCAGAAGAGATATTACTTTGTCACCACAATGTGAGTAAATTATCTTACTGGCAACTCGCTTAAAGGTCATGGAGATCATCTGATGCATGAGATGGAAATTTCTCATGGCAAAACAATATTGACAGCTTATCAAGCAGGGAGGAAAGTACAATGATATAATAGAGTGTAAGGTAAGATAACACTTGCTACCGACAGTAGAAAATATGACATGGCATTTCAATTTTAAGGTTATAGGCAGAATGATATGGTGTGGATGCTCAGATGCGTAACAGGGCAACTTGCCTGCAGATAGGCTAAAATGAGTGCAATATTGTAGCTGAGCATATAGGTATATAATATGTATTATATTAAATATATAATATATATATAATTTGTATATTATATTCAATATAATACACAAAGAAAGGGATGAACGGTGGTACCAAAGGGAAGGAGGAAGGCATGTGCCTGCATGGTTGGCTTCTCATTGTGCCTCTCACCTGCTCAGTGAAGTTGTTTAAATGAGAGCCAGTGGATCCATGTAGCACTGCCCTTATTTTTCTGTGTTTGTTTGGCATTTGTGGGTGTTCTGTTGCTTTTACAACCGGGAACCTGTAGACAATTTACACATACATATCATCTACGTTCATACATAAATGAGAGATTTGACCCTAAACTACCCATGAAAGTTTTCACATCTTCTTTTCAATGCTGAATTATAATGACAGCTGAAAACCAAAATCACAAGAGAGGAGGAATACTTCTGAGAATCTGATAGATCAAGAGTGGTCATGCCCTTTGTTAAATGTATTTGAGTAGTACATCATGCCATTTGTGCCAGGACTTAAAGAATCCAAATATGTGTGGCTCACTCTTCTCCTCCAATTAGACCTTAAATATCTGAGGGAACTCATTTCACCTTGCATGTGAAATCAGCAAAACCACTGCCCTGGCTACCAAGCAGAAAACTGGAGAGGAATTTGCTAGCTCATAGGAATGAATATCCTGCCCGTAGCAGATTACCTGGGAGGCTGCACTGCACCTCTCCAAGGGGCTGTGTTATTTTGTTTTAAATCATGGCATCAAGAAGTCAGAGGAGATAAATCCCTGCAGAGCAGGGATCTCTGCAGGAGCTGGTGTTTCTCCATGTAGTCTTATTTGGGTCACTCAGGATATTTCAGGGTATGACGTTCAGCATCCTATGAATGGGCAACGTGATCCCATTAATGTATTCACCTACTGGTAGTTTTCCAGCTCGTAACGCAAATGAAAGATATACATTATTTTTCATAATCAATAATGGAGAAAGCTATTTTTTACATGCTTAGAAGACCTTCTTCCTGTTACTGAGTGGATGCTTGCAGTTAGGGGTTCCATAAACATCATGTTTTTTGGCATGAGGCTTTCTAACGGCCTGAGCCTTTGCAACCCACCATGGCACCAGCCGCTGTGGTCCACAGGTAGCACTGGAGGGATGCAGCTCAGCCCTTGGCATCACAAAAGCAAGAGTCTTTGGCTGAGTCACACGTGGAAATAGAAATCAAAGAACAGGGCTGGGTTGTCACAGTGTTTTGCAGCTGTTTGGGTGGTAGATCCTTGGAATTTTGAAGGTTTTCATTTCTCAAAGGAAAAAGCATTACCGGAGAGATTTCTTCCCCGGGTAGTTACTTGTAAATGAGCTATAAAATATTTGCTATCTTTTATAATGTCTTTAGGGAAAATCAACCAGATCAACAAAATCAACTAGACTGGTTTTCCTGCAGTGGCTGTTCTGCAGGGCTTGGTTTGGTTGGCAGAGTTTCATTATTCTTGAACTGGGCTTTGAGTCTTTGGCTCCAGCTTAGCTGGGGCTGGGAGAGGAGCAGTTAGCCTTCTGCAGTGGGAGATAAAGAAGGGCTCGTATAGTGCACTTCCCTGTCTGTGATCAAATGAGATATGAATAAAAGTTGGTTTCTCTTGGCTTTGGAATGCTCCTTTCTGTCTAAAAGCACAGTGGACTTCTCAATAAGGAAAACACACCCATGTGTTTGGTTTCTACTTTTTTCTTTCCATTCTATTATTATTTTTTCTTGTTTTATTTATTTATTTACAAGACTTATGCAGCTCCAATTTCTACAAAGCAAGTTTGTACCTCAACAGAGGGATGTATCCAAATATAGGCAGTGATACGTTCTGAAGGTCTTCTCTGCTCAAACCCTAATTGAAGACTTGGACAGGGGTAGCTGTCCTTACAGGTTTCCAGTATTACATCTTCAGGAGTCAACTTGCTGGGAGCAATGCACTCATTTGTGTAAGGAAAAAGATCCCTTAATGTGCTATTAAATTAAACAATGTCACTGCTATTGCAGTAGAGCTGAGCGAATAATCCATAATGAATAATTTATTCAACAAATTTAGCTGCTTTCTCTGCTCACAGACTATCTGGAGACAGATCACAATTCCCTCCAATTTACTTATTATTTGAAATTACTGATGGATAGCTTTGTAATTAAAAAAACAACTCTGTGTCTTGATCACAAACAACTGTGGGTGTCTGATCTTCGTTAGTCAAGGTATGCGGGTTGGTTGTGATGGGTCAGATAAATCACATGATATTGTTTCTGCCTGCTCATTGGGTAAGCCTATGAGCATGTCTTGCATGAAAACACAAAAAATTCTGTCTCTGCATGCAATTTTGAAATTTGTCTTGTGCAAACATTTGCCCAGTAAAACTTGATTGCTCAAAAGTGTGCAGAAAGCAAATCTCAGGGGGAAATCAACGTGGCTGCAGTAAATTCATTTAAAAATGTGAATGGATATTTGCAGACTTTTTTTTTTTTTTTTTTTAAGGATCTTACCCATCACTGCGTGACACCATCCATCAAATGTATCAAAAATACCTTTTACTTATTGAAGATTACTGTCTTGTTTTGTTTTCTGTCCAGAAGACCATAGACTGAGAAGGAATCTCTGGTCATGGTATTACAAGCACTTTAGCCTAAATTCAGGATGAACTGCAGAGCTGCATCTTAAACCTGTTTATCTTGCAAGGTTATTTCAGTATCTCTCTGTTCTGATGGCTAGAAACCTTTTTCAGTTGTGAATGTCTCACATCCTCATGGCTAGGATGAGCCTATACTCACTGGCTGCTGAGCCTCTTTCCATTGTTCTGGAGCAGTCCTAAACAATGTGTACCTGTCTGCTCCCCTGCCCTGTGTGCTCTCCTGGCACAGCAGAGCTGGCTGCCATTGCCCTTCCCAGAACCCCTGTTAAAAATTCACCTGCAATGTGCTGCACTTCCCACTTTTTTGTTGGCATCTCCTCTTTCTCCATCAACACCTTGCTCTGGTCAGGAGAACCCACAGCAGCAGTAGCCTTCCTCCCCTTAAGCCTTCTGCCCCCTCTCCCAGCACTGATGTTACACTTGGAATGCCCCAACCCTAACACAGTCTTTGAAGCTGATTGAGCCTAAAGGGTCAACACATTTTTTCTCTTCCTAATGTTTTTCTAATATTAAGAAAAACAACAAGAAGCGGGGAATGTCTTCATGAAGGCATGTGTAAGTGTCTCAGAACTGAGGTCTAAGGATTGTGTTTGTGCAGGAGGGAATGGGCTGATCAACTGTTCTTCTCTGAGCCCTGCTTCAGTACTTCACTCTTCCCATAGAGGAGATGGCTTTGTTTTTGTGAGCTCAGCTGGGTTAGATCACCAAGATACTTTCCTCATCTTTTGCAATATTATACATATTGGTATCATCTTGAAGTAGAAAAGTTCATGTGGCCGCTTTTATGTTGCTCCACGAGAAGCTGAGCATGAATAACAATTAATAGTGCACCGGCACTGTTTCAGATATTCACACCCTGTTAAAGCAGAGAGCAACTCCAGGGAGAAATACCACTCATTGGCTGGGAGAGTAGTGCTTAGTGATGACAAACAGCTCTTCAAGCTGAAATGTGGTGAGATAGGTCAGGGAGGGCTCTTCTTTCTAAAGAGGGATCCTGTTGTATATTCGATGCTGAGGAAGAAGAATGAGCCTATTCAGGAGGGACCTTTGGAGGGAGTGGTGCTGATGCTAATTGTGCCAAGTCCATGCCCATCCCCTTGGGGCCTACGTACCCTCGACATTTCAGCCTCCGTGTAGCACGTGGAGATTTCACATCGTGGCTTGTTGCAGCACAACTCAGAAACAGTGAAGCTTAAGGAGTTTTATTTTAAATTTGCAGAAAAATATCAGTGGCACTGGGAAGATGAGGGGGCAGCATAAGTACAGGGCCAAAGGAAAAACAAATAGCTCTTGTTTATTTTTGCAGAGTTTTAGTTAGTACAGCAAGGAATAAAGCCTTATTAAAAAGGTTTTACTGTGGGTCACTGGAGCTGGGGGAGCTCAGGCAGTACACAGGGAAAGTGTGGTCTCCTCTCCACCCACACCGTGTGCCCAATGCTGGCAGTACTGAGAATGGTGGTTGAGGAGCGATGGGAAAAGCCTCTGGGTGATGGAGATGTGAACTGAGGACATTTTAATATTTTTCTCATAGAAAGTAGCATTAGTTAATTTTATCCTCTATCCTCAATTGCTTATAAACACAAAATGAAAGCAGCATAATTCTTTAAAGCCCATTGCAGGCTTTTTTTTTAAATGACCCCTTCACCTGTAATTACAAATAAAAGATTATTGAGCCAAATGGGATATATTAGTAAGAACATCAGTGATATAATTTTGATCACAGTGAATGAAATAGTTGGTAAAATTCATTTAACAGCTTTTAAATCACTGGCTCCTGTGTTATTTACTTCTGAAGGCATAACTCACGCAGCTTCTTCTCTGGTGTATTCCCACAGTATGTATTTATCTCACCTTCTCACTAGAAGCCTATGTAAAAAGTGGATCTCTCGTTGTCAGCTCTCTTTTCCTCTTCATCTTCTGAGCCTGTGCTCCTGGTGCAGCATAGAGCTGCTGTCTGTGGTGGGATCATGGCGGTGAGATGGGGGCAGCTGGACAGTGCTGTGCAGGCAGATGGACAGCCAGGGCAAAGCCATGCAGGGTTAGGGGAATTATTTCCACTTGGAAAGTTTGGAAGGTAACTTCCCATTCCTTGTTTCAAGAACCAAATGAGACAGTTGAAATCCAATGCAAAAAGGCAGTTTGGCCTTTGAGTCTGTCTCTGGTGCAATTCTTAAAAGTGCCTGAGGTCGGAGGAAGTCCTGTGAGTCGGGTGCTCCAAGAGAGATGGCCAAAGCTGTGCCGTAGCTCTGCCAGCCCACAGATGAGCTTTGTGTCTGCTAATGCTCTTAAATCAGTGGAGTTCAGGAGACAGCAGTATGGTCCATTAACAAACATAATCAACAGCATCTCTGCTGGACCAAGAGCATGGGATACACTTGCTGCAATATGGTCACTTTGAATGTGCTGTTCCCTTTGAATCAACGCAACATCAGGAGGTATCACTTTGGCTCAGCCGTGCAGGAGGTGGACATCTGCCAGACATAACTGTTATCCATCATCACCCAAGTATTTACATCGATCACTGTATAAACATTTATGTCTGGAGCCCTTCTTCTGGCCACCATGTAGGTTTAGATAGAAGCAAAAGTGCAATGTGAAGGGATCCTGATCTCTTCCTTTGCCCTCTTTGTAGGAAATTCATTTCTATCTTCCCTCCTGGGCTGACCTCCAATTTGTTTTCTATTTGGAGGCTAAGGCCATGTGGCAGACATGTTCAACCCTCAAAGTCTTTTGACCTTTTGAACAGTTGCAGTCTAAATTTCAATAACGAAAACACTTTTTTTCCCCTTTTTTTTCTTTCCTTTTTGAATACTTATAAATGAGATATTATATTTCCATACGTTTTATTCCTGGCCACATCTGTGAATCTAATATTGACCTGGAGTTATCTGTGATAGAGAAGTTATTAATTTTGACAGATATAAGGGAGAAGCTAATATCCTCCTTTTACAAACACCTAATATTAATCTCTAGTGATGTAAACGAGAACTCCAGAATGGCTTGGGGTGGTGCTGGAGATGATATGAGATCGAAATTTGATAATGAAAAAGGGAAAGATTCATTTTAAAAAATTGATAAAATGGATAAAAAATTGTATTTCCTATGAAATAAGTATAGGAAGCACAATTTAGATTTAGCATCCATTATTCTTCAATAGGTAGTATGTACACAATGGAAATGTTGGGAATCAGATTTTACTCCGATTTATGTGTCTGTACATTGACTTAGAATAGCCTTCATCCTGTGGTTTCTACTCAGAAACAATTCAGCAGGACTGGAACTGGCTTTGTGGCACTGGGATGTACCTGGCTGGCTTGGGCTGTGGATGTCACACCAGCAGAACTGCAGTGATGTGGTTGCCTTCGATAGCTGGAGACGTTGCTCAGAGGCCCTCAAGATGTGTTACAGTCACACTCCCAGACCCGCGGTTGCTCTGTGACATTTTCTGCCCTAGCAAGCTTTCTGTGCCTTACTGCGCTCCATCAAACAGCTCTGCGAGCTGCCAAGCAGAATTCTTCGAAACACTGGAAGGAAACTCTTCCTCTAGCTCTATATGTCTGGAGATCTGGCTTCAGATTTTCCCTCTGGAGAAGTTTTTGGCCTTTGTTTGGGATAAAATTCCAGTATTTTATGATACATGGGATACTTCGTTTCCCCAGCAATTTACTGGGTTGTCCTGGGGAAATTGCCAAGTCTGGGGATTCTGAGAGTGTTTGGAAGATTTTTACTTTATGGCAGAGAGACAGTTTGATGGCCTGGTTCAAAAGGAGCTAAGATTCACACAGCTGGACTGTTTATTTTGGTTGAGGTTTTTTTGTTATGCCAGAAGCAAAAGAAAGCTGTACTGCTAATTGCATTCAGACATTTTGCTGTCCTTTTTATACCTAAGGAGCATTCACGTCCCAAATCAGTGCAGTGCTGTACCACATAGCTGATAAAAGCCCTCCTGTTTCCAACAGCACTGGGCAGATCTGAGGGCTGTTCTGCTCACGTGGCACAAACTGGTCACCCACTTTGCCAACAAAGGGATGCTCACTCCTGTTCCCCCAATAATTCATCATGGATCTGAGTGCCTGTGACAAAGAGAATGGAGGCAGGTATGGTGAATAAATAGTTTGTTGTAGGGATGGGGAGCTGTCTGGGAGAGCTCCTCTGTAGCTGCACAGCTCTTTGCTGTCACATGTAGCAATTGTGTTTGCTATATGTATTTATTGCCAGCTTTGTCTCAGAGTTATAGATTTGATATTGAGGCTGTCAGAGAAATTACTAAAGGCACCAAAAAGGCTGCCTATCCATCAGATCAAAGCGGGACTTCATCTAGAGTGCAGTGGATGAGAGCACACGCAGGATGGCAATCTCCCATCCTAGAAAGACAGCCTTGAGAGCAGCAGAGACTGAGGTGAACTGTGATGGTAAGAGGAGTGGGGAGCATAGTCTCTGGGGACAGCCCCAGTCTGGACACTCTGCCCTGCTGTCCTTTCGGGGTCTTTCTCTCACAGGGGAGAAGTTTGGGAATGGGAAAGCTCAAATGGGAAAGCTCAGAGCAGCCACCTCCCCAGGGGCAATTTGAGTCTTGGATTAATATATGTCATTGCTGAGGTTCAGTTTAGGCTCGAGAGTATTACAGGTTTCCTCATCCCTTCTATTGCAGTCTCTTCTGTGCTGACTCTTATCCAGACTTTCTTGCCTGTACCCATCTCCTGTGAGCAATGCACTGCAGCAGAGAACTTTGCCTTCTTTGCATTGTTATCACTGCTATCAAACAAAATGGCTGATATGCTTAAAAAAAAAAAAATCAGTGCAGACACTTTATCCCCCACTGCAAAGGTGAAGGGAATTGCTAGCCAGCCTGTGGGCAGTGGTGGTATCAGGCTAACACCTGAAGCCAAAGGCCTCCAGATGACACTATCCTGTTTCCCACCTATAGTGCTCTCCCCTTGCAAACAAAAAGAGCTGATAAACAATTACGAAGAATCAGTGCCTGAATCTTAAGTGTTTTCTGTAATAGTTAGTATAACAACAAATACGCTCCCCTTTAGAAAATGTAGCAGATCCCAATTAATTATGTATAGCTCTCCTGCTTTCACGTGAAGAATAGGAACATTCAAATAAGCGCTTTGGTCTCCTTATCACCTGTTAGATTACAGGCATCTCCCAGCTCTCTAATGATTATCTGAGTTTTGGTGCTGGATTTTCCTTTAAGTGTGCATCGTGTTCTTTCACTCTCTCAGCTTTGTTGATAAAAATACTATAAGAGAGAAGAGATGGATGTCCCTTTGGTGATTTTAATGCCTTATTTGCTGCCCTAAAATGTCTGAAAGAATTGGCTTGTGTATTAAGAGCTCTGTTCTTGTTTCAGTGAATGTTCAGAGAGGGAAGTGAAGAAACGTAGGCTCAGATGTGCCCTGATCCATTGAATCAAATTGGTGGCAAACAGTGATGAAACCCAAAAGATCAATGGAATCCATATGATGACTCTACTGCTTAGAGGAGAAAGGCAACCCCAAGCCCACATGAAATCCTCAGCTTTCTATAAAGTGATCCTTTGTGCATGTTGTATTTGTTCAGGATTAACCTGGAATACGTATTTTACTCCTATCTTTGGAAATGTTTGTCCTGCAGAAGATCAGGATAGTATGGAGGCTCAAAAATAAGATTTTGTGTTTCACTGACCTTTGTGGTCTCTACCTGCTCTATTGTCAGAAAGATGGCTAAGAAGTCTCCAACAGACAGTGTCATCAACATTATGATCTGAGAAACAACACCTACAGAATCTATTATTCATTAAGTGTAACCAATATATAATTTAAAACAGTGGGTTTTGTCAAATAATGTTAGGTCAGCATAATTTTCTGCCTATTACTAATATCTATAACATCTTTGCCTTAGTCAGCTCTATTTAAATATGCAATCATTTACAGCTTTTGACTATATGTGTGCACACTCCCAATTTCCAATATTCAACTACTACAAATTTTATGCTGACATCAATAGCAAACTATTAAAGACAGTATTTCATTATTGGTTTTTCATCCCAAAAGTTATTTACAATTATATACTAAGCACTAATATTAAAGGAAACCATTTAAATGAGGTGCTATCTGCTTTAACAATATGTCTGTCACAGAATGAGATTGTGTTTAAAGATTTTATCAAGAAATGGTTGTTTGCTGAGGTTATGTTTTGTCCATGAAATATGCATTTCATATCTCTTTCATTTCATTAACATAATTTAATTTGTGCTTTGCATTTTGTGCATAATACATATTTGATTTACAAAACAAATATTTCCATTAGAAAATGAATTTCATGCAGGCAAAAAAGCAGAACCAAATGATGTATTGAAGGAAAATAAGAAGAAATGAAATGCATTTTCTCAGTCTATTAAAAAATCTATGGCATTGACAGAAAGTGCACTTAGTGCTACATTTAAAAAATAGCACATATGTCAATGTATTAACAAATAGAATTGGAAATACAAATATTTCCCTATATCAAGCCAAGAATCTCTTTATTTTAATTGAGTTGATTTAAAAGCCCAACTACAATTTAATTTTTATTTCATGATGTGGTACACTGCCTGGTGCTATAACATCCATGTAGAATTGGCAGTCAATATACAAATATATTTTACCTTTTAAGAACTTTCTATTGACACCAGCAATAAATAATTTAATGGACTGAAAATGTGAAATCATTAATTTGCTGATTGTCTTTGAATATTGGGTAGCTGGCTGGGGGTACAGATAGCTGGGCGAGCCAAAGAATGATGTTTGTGAGACTGGCATGAGAGGACCCCTGTAGATAACGCTGCTGATGAAACCACTGGCTATCTAAATGCAGCTGAATCTTCCTATTGAGGTGTTATACCAGGGGATGAAGGAAAGAACCAGGCCATGAACATCCCATTATCTTCCCTTCAAACAAACTGATCAACACAACTGCTGGGGAGGTCAGTGAGTGACTTCTCCAGAGCCTGAGGTGGGTACGTGTCCTTCAGTCTAGCCAAGCTGTGGGAGCTTTTACCTTTCCTTTAGGGGCTAGAAACTGGGATTCTTACAGTCTCAGGAGTCCAGAAGCCACACACAAACACAAGTGCCAAATGCTGCAAGGTTGGTAAAGCTGAAAAACCCAACATCATTCTGCCACGGAGCATCAGTTTAACTCTACTAGAAACTCTATGCAGCAAAGTAAAGAGATAAAATGAGGAATAATTCCTGCTTTTAAAACTAAGAGAGATGTTTGGGGAAGTCAGATGGTAAATATTTCAGCTGAGCTGGAATTTTGCCAGGACTCTGGGACTAATATCCATACTCTTATGAAGAGTGCTTGGGATAATGACTATAGGTATCTGAGGTTTCGGCGTTGTATCCAAGGCTAATTGAACTGAGTAGGTGTATGGGCTTGAGAAAACCAAAGGGAGGTTGAGTAAGGAGAGGAAGAAGGTGAAAAAGAAAGCAAAGCGGTGAGGCTGTAGCATCCTGGTAATAAACTCAAACGAAGGCTGCAGGCCCAGCCTGCAGACCCTGTAGAGCACTGGCTTGGTGCAGAGGTCCCACAAGGCCCAGCATCCTATCTGAGGTGCCGGGGCATGTCTCCAATGGGTCCCCACCAACTATGGCTGCTGCCTACTGGTCACAGCCATGCCAGGTGCTCTGCAGAACGCTCTCTCAGGGGGTCTGACCACAAGGAAGGAATGACATGGGCCATTTTGCCCAGGTGCTGGAACAGGCTGCCCAGGAAGGTGGTGGAGTCATCGCCCCTGAAGGTGTTCAAGAAATGTGTAGATGTTGTACTGAGGGACATGGTTTAGTGGGCAATACTGAGCAATACTGATGGTAGGTGAACATCTGGACTAGATGATCTCAGAGGTCTTTTCCAAACTTGGTGATTCTATGATTCTACAATTCTATGTCCTCCAAAATGAGCCACAGTGCCACATCTGCAGCCCAGCCTGAAGCAGAATGAGTAACGTGAGCCTGGGGATCAGCCCAAGCAGTAATGAGATGCACCACCTATATTCATAGGATATAATGAGGAAAAATACCCAAGAAAGTTTAAACATCACACCCCCCTTCCTGACAATATCAGTGTGTCAGAGTTAGGATAAAACTGTTTTGAATAAAAAATAAAGTATGTCTAAAATATTAAAAGAAAAAAGCTTAGTGCCTGCACACACAAAAGCAATGATCTAAGGGAAATCACCAGTTGCTGCTCTGTGAGGTATAAAAATAAACCCTTGTCTCTTTTACTTTTACATCCACTGACAAGTGACTATATTAGCATTAAGTGAAAAAGCAGATGAAAAGTAATGTCTTTTATTTAGCTCCTACCTGGAACATATTTAAGTTTTCTGCAGCAAGTGAGATTGTGTATGGGGGTTTGAAATCATGTAATAAGACGCCGTGTGACATTATCTGTCCACTGAGCAGTCACTCCACTAAGTTACACTGCCACTGAATCTTGCAAGTGAAGTTAACACAAATAACTTCACACTTCCAGGTTTTTTTTCAACTTTGTCAGCGTGTCTGTCTGTATAAGATTTTGTGCTCATTCTCAAAAGAAGCCTGTTAGGATACCTGTCCATCAACCAGTCGAACGTACTTGTCTCATTTTTAATATGCCAAAAATGTTGAGCCGTGTATTGTTTCTAAATGAAGCACATGTGTGCTGCAGAGTAGAAACAGAAATGTGCTGATACAGGAAACTCTACTTGTTTGTTAGCAGTGATATTGGAAAAAATCCATCTTTCCTAGCAGGACAATCTCATCATATTAAAAGTTATGGATTTCTTGCTTAAGCATTCTACACTAGCAGCAGAGCTGTATAAACTTGCTTCTGCTTATCAAGCGAGCCAACAATACACAAAAAGAAAATTTAACATCTTTTAACATTTCTGCCTTCATATGGGAGTTCTCCTGAAATGAGTTCTTCAATTATCCTGATGGATCTGTTTAGTGAGTTGGTACTGTTTCCTGGCTTATAAAAGCCCATGCATTACTATGCAATACTGTGTATGTGGTATTGAAATGAGATCAACATCATTGCTTTGCTACATTTTAAGCAGAAGTTAGCACATGTTATAAAAATAACAAAGACTTCAGAGTCAGATATTCCAATGCAATGTATTTTAAATCCTATACTGCTTCTGCTGGCAAATTATCGGAGGTATGTGAAAAATGAATTGGTGCCTTCTTTCTTAAATAACTAATGAGAATTAACCAATGTTGTGATGATTAATCAGAGGATACGTTTTATTTTCCTTTACCTGAGATAACAAAGGGAATGTGGTTTATAAAAGACGATAAACGCATCCGAGTAAAATTATTAATTTCCAAATAAAATTGCAACATTACTCCTATGTGCAGGAGATAATATATAGCCTTGTATATGAAATTCCCTTCAGGAGAACTTCATTGACTACATCTGAGATTAACTGCATATGACATCCAAGAATGTTTCAGAGGATCATTCATTGCATTGACTGTGTTATACAAGTATGCAAAATATTTACATCTTTACTTCTCCAAACTATGAAGCTGTTAAAATTAGTCTGTGAAAGGAAGTTCTAACAAAGCAGTCTGGAGGTGCTCCCTCTGAACCCACCAGCCTCAGCTCTGTGCGTGTGAGCATTTGCATGTGTGTGTGTGTGTGTGTGTGTGTGCATGCACAGATTTTCAGCCCTTACACTGTAAAAAAGTTCAGAATTGTTTGACCCCTTAAACACAAAATTCATGTATTTCACCCTGGGACAAACGCATTCTTTTTAAAAGCAGCATATGGGCAGCCTTGGACTGATGTTAGTTTATTGTCACTGCTTGATAACGTTTAATGGAAAAGATACAAGAGTGCCAAAGAATTTTAATTATTTTTGTGATAAAGTTATATGTTCGGCCTTGAAAAAGTGGAGATAATGCTGGGATTCATTATTATTCCCAGTGTGTTTAAACAGACGACACAGAATGCAAACAAAAGCAGATGAAATTTGAAAAGTATTATCAATATTGCAGATAGCAGATGCCCTTTCCAATCAGAACAAGCGTATCTTCTATAGCAACTTTATGGTTGAGTAGTTTATTCATTTCTATTAGAAGGTTGTACGTTTCTAAAATATGTAGATGGTATCTAGAAAACCAACCAACCAGTAGGGTCATTTTGCTTGTTTTCCTAAATTTATTATTTCACTTTTGCAGGCTTGATCTGAGGTGCATTAACATGGGAGTGAAATCTTATTGTGTCAAATCCTATCTTGTATATGACCTTTCATGTGTTTTGCTGTGGTTCTGAGAGGGAAATGCTAAGAGGTGTCTATTCTGCAGGGTTTTGTCGGTGTTGTATTTGTAGTGCTGTAATTAAAGCTAGACCCATCTTTCTGTAATATTTTTTCTTTTTTTTGTGGCCTTTTAGCTTGAAAGAAAAGCATTGCTGTGGATGTGGCGTCTAATTCAAAGTTATATTCTTGTAACAGGTTTTAAGGAAACATGTTAATTTCAACACCGTGAGATCAAAACATGTCTGAAATGATAAAAAGCTCTGCAGAAACAGGGATTTCACTTCTCAGGTAGAACACCAAGCTCCCTGCTAGCAAACCTCTCCACTGCAAACACAGAAATATTGGCGTGGTGATTTTCCAGGCAGGTTCCCTCAGTGTGACAGCGGGCACAGGAGCGGTGCCTGCAGCAGGACCTGCAGCCCAGAGGTCACAGCGCTGTGCCGCGCTCGGGATGGAGCCCAGCAGCCATTGTTTGGAGAGCGTTTTCCTGCTGGTGCCATCACCTGTGGAAACCAGTTCCATCAGTGCAGTGTTGTTTGAGGCTTTTGTTTTGTAGTTTGCATTTCGAAAGAAAACAGCAAACATTTGCAATTATTTTACCCTAATTCACTGGGTCCTGCAGTCACAGTTCTGCAGTAGCCGATGACACCATGGGCTTTTGATAGTGGAAATGCGTGTGCTAATAGTTGTACTGCAGAGAAGTGGTGAAAAAGCAAATCTTCAGAAAACGGAATGGTTTCTTACAACCATTATGTCCATACGCCAATTACACTTTCAGGTTTGTACCTGAAATTCCCGTCTGCCTGGTAACATGCTATCCTCTGAAATGATCATGGCCACTTTGTCATATTTAAAGCAGCGTGTAAGTGGTTCTCTACATGCAAGCCCACACACTGAGAATATTCTACCAATCATTTAAAACATACAGATTCTCCTCTATAAAAAGGTTTGGAGGATGTTGCTGTGAGACCCTGAATTCAGGCATCAATAGAAGGACAACAAATTCTTTAAAAATGTATATAAATATTCAGTATTTGGGCAGCCATCAGAGCTAAAACAAAAAAGCTTGGAAAAAATCTGCTGTGGCAATGAGTACAGCTAAATTAAGTCCTGGGTGAAGGCCCCACATGGCAGGAGTCAGCTGTACTCTTAGGGGCTATAAAGGAAGAAGTGGTTATGGCTGCATCTCAGGGCTGCTCCAGCCAAGCCCCAGCTCTCAGACCTTACATCGCTGCTCTGAGGGCACACAGGGATGTGTATGCTGGGGAGCAAGGGTGAAAGAAAGAGAACTACATTTCTGATGGAGCTCTTTGACTGCCCCAGGCTCTTGGAGACATGAAACTGGGCAGGCACTGGGGCTTTGCTCCCCATTGGGGTAAGATGGCTGCAGCTCTGTTGCTCTGGGAATGTGGGGAATGTGATCACAAGACGTTGTTAGCGAGGGTAGGTGAGGATCTATGAGGCTCTAAAGTGTGCGAGTTTGGAGGGAAGGTTAGCTTTAGGTTGTCTCATCTTGGAGATGTGTTAGGAACGTGTTCCTGCACACATGCATCATGGCAAGTTTTCCTATCATTGCAGCACACCACTCTCAAGTAAGGCAGAGCCCTGAGTTCCCCTCAGACTGTGCTGAAGTGCACATGAAAACCACATGAAGGTGTGGCCCCAAGCAGGGAAGGTGGTGTCGGCTGGGATGAACCAGACTCTCACTGCTTGTCACCCTGCCTGTGCTTCTTTCCTGGTGGTGCGTATCCTTTTCTCTGCCTGTCTTCTGTTACAGCCCCTAATGCACATCTAATATAATTTTATAGAACAATTCTATCCCACATCCACAAACAGGCGGTCTTCACCTCTTCCGTCTGGAGGAGCGGAGCTGCTCAGCCCACCCAAGGTTCCGAAACATCAGCGCTTCCAGGGCTGAGCAACACCATCCCAACACATCCATTACTTAGCATGCTTACATAATGAATGCACTCCATAAATATAAAAGCATTTCTAGAAAGTAGAGCCCTTGTGCATTATACAAAGCACTGGTGCTGAGTCATGCTCTCACCAGCCAGCGGGAACGGCCAGCGATTGCTCCGTGCCATCTTGCGCAGAGTGCAATAACTTCAGGGAAAAGCTGGCCACCACCAATGACAACGCCTGCTGCTCCACGCGCCGTGCCATCTGTTAGCACATGTCACTACAGGTATGGAGATGTATTGTATAGCAGGCTTAAGTCTATATTTCAAAATTGCTGGGAAGCAAAAGGCACACAAAGGAACTGTAATAAGTACAAAGTGTAATTAAATTTTGCTCTAAGAACTGCCATAGTCAGTTAAATCAGACCAGTTTAGATGTCATTATTTAGCCAATAGAGTAAATCTTATTTATAGAAGTCCAGGTCTGGCTCCACTTGTTTTCTGATAAGCGGTGGTAGGCTATTGACTTTAATGTGTGATGCTTACAACAGAAAGATGCATAAATAAACATAGACAAAACGGGGGCAGACGAGCACCACTAAATTATCCCTGCAATTGTCAGTGCCCTTGGCTTGGGCTCGGGCCTGGGCTCGGGTATCAAGTCCTGTTTTCATTTTCTTCTGTTAATTGATCTTATGAAGTAACCGTTATCCAAACAGTGAGGGAAAGGGATGGTCCCTTCAGGAAGTGCTGATGCTGTTGCTCTGTGCTGCTTTGTTCAGAGGTTGAATATCAAGGATGGAGAAATTGGGGTAAATTAAACCCACCTGGGGAGCAGAGAGGAGGATGGTTTTTCTAAGTTTAGGAAGGTACCTTTCAAAAATAAAGCAACTGCTGGAACAAACTTATGGAACGGCATAGCATATCATAGCATAGATGGTTTATGTCAGAAAAATGCAGGTAGGAATGGTGTCTCTGGCAGTTTCACAGGACAAGGCTGAAAAATATCAGGAAAATCAGCAGCTGCAAAGGATAACGAACCAGAGCTCGGGTGTTTTGCATTGAATTTTCGATGGGATTTCTGTGGTGCTCAAGTCATCATGGTTCTGGTATTTTCAAGCCTCATTCGGAGCAGTAAACACTAAAAATCTTCAGTGAAATTGCTGGCACGTGGTGTTCTTGCTTTACTTTCCCACACTCTGAACACTCAGAAGGTTCGGATGACTGTCTGGATTTTTGTGGTCTGTTAATTAAGCTAAACCTGACCTCTGAATGTTTTGGAGCTTGCCAAGCACAAATTAAAAGGAGCGAAGCAAGGAAGGGTTAAGCAGCCCATGAAAGCTCCCTCCTGGTTGTACAGAGAGGGATGTCACCACACAGGATGAGATCTGCTCTGCACAGCAGCTCCAGATCTGCTGGAGTGCCATCTGAAAGAGCTCTTGTATAAGATGTTAATGGCAAGAATTTTCAAACACATGTTACTCCTTCAGAAAGGAGACTGAAAAAACTTAAGAGTTGTCAGGGAAGCACAGAAGTGTTTCTTGTTGTGACAGCAGTTGATAATATTAAGTGAACACTGGTCTCCATTTGAGAATTTCATGCTTTGAGCAAAAGGGAGATCAAAGCTGGAGGCATCTTTAACTTCTTGGCTTGCAGATCCGTGGTCACAGTATTTATGCATCAAGTGTATGTGATAGGATGGACAAATTCTGTATCTTACCCTAGTGTAACCCACTCTGAAGCACTGGTTCCTGCTACTCACATGGACTTGAATGGAAATGATAGGAATGGAATACTTAGGGAAATTGGGCTGAAAATCTGCAGATTACCAATAGATTTTCTGCCGGCGTGTGTGATTTAAGCCAGGGCAGTGTCAGATCTGCTGGTACAGCTGCTCTAGAGCTGTAGTGATGTGCAGTACGTGGGATGTGGTGCTGGTCACAAGGCGCCAGGATTGCATGCGGTGATGAACGCTTGTGTGATGCAGCCCAGAAATTACACTGCGGTGCTGGAAACGCTGTCACTGTTGATGCAGAGAAAAATGGAACCAAAAGGCCACAGAATGAAATATAATTTGTTAAAAACAGGGAATGGCATTGATTAAAATGAAAGCCAGTGTTCCAGCACTTTACTGTGGAGAAGTATGTCCCCAGGTTCCTTGCACTTGCCCTGTGATTATACAATAGATTTTAAGTCTGTGATATCTACAAATCTACATCAAAATATATTCTATAGCTGTAGGAAACAGCTCTGAATTGTTAACCTTCTCTCCAGGTACTGGAGGTAACACACTGTGAGATTAGATGTATATTTTCTTCAAGTTATACCACCCATTGAGGAGTCCATATTTACATCTTTTGTTGATATTTTTTATAGATTAAAAGAGTCTCTTTTCTGGTGATAATTCTGCTAAGTACTGTAATTTGCTGCCACTAATATTTGTCTGAGTCCTAGTTTGCAAAATATATTTGAAACCACTTCATAAAGTCTCATAATTGCTTCTTTGTAGAGCTGGTATAATGAGTAGTTTCTTTATCCAGCCTTTATCCTGTTAACCTTAGAGGTGAGTGACTGCTTGCTGGAGTAGTTGGGGAATGTCTTAGCACCGTTGAGCCATTTAATTTCACTACTAATTTCATAGCGGTGACACAATTGGCTATGAGCAAGCTCGCAGTTATTTCAAGGGTTTTCAGTTAGCATTGAATCAGGACCTGATTCACTAAAATGAAATTGAAATAAATGCACATGTAGATGATTTTTTTTAATGCAGAAATTGATCTGCATTTATGTGCCCAATCCACATTAAAACATTGACCTGCTGTTGAAGGATGGGAGCTCAGCATATAAAGCAGCTCTAGCATCACCAGTGAGACCTTGCACCACCGTGGTGGTGTGTTGGGCTCTGCTTTCTTCATTGCTGCTGTTGCTCGCATTGCAGGGTTTGCTAAATCGCTCTCCTAGCATTCCTGAAAACACAGATTCAAATATTTTCTATTGATCTGGGGGCAGATTTTTTTTTTGCAAAATTAGTGACCAGTGTGCTGTGACATTTAGCCTGCAAGACTGCTTCGAGCCTCATTCTTTCTGCTAAGAAGAAATTCCTCTACCTGTAGTGCTCATGTTAGATGAGCAGACCTGGCTGGTGCAAATCCTGTCTTTTTTTCAGAATTATGTTGGAGGTTGTTGCTTCCCCATCCAGGATCCTTCTTGCCCCTGTGCTGGCTGCCTGGCAGAAGGATGCTGTCCTGTTTTGTGAATGCAGCCTGAAGTGTACAGGAAGAATCCTACCGTTAGCATCCCGCTCCTTTACTCTTAGTGTAACTGTTGGGTGTGACAGGAGGTTTGCCACACGTGAGAGAGAGCTTTCAGCTGGCACACGAGAAAGTGCTTCATAGGATTGTTTGAGTTGGATGAGACTCTTAAAGACTAACTAGTCCAACTGCCCTGAAATTGTATGGGAACTGCTAAGTCATGGCCTGAACCAGTGATTGAGCACCTGAAGGGGTGTAGCCAGGCCTGGGAGCACAGGTGGAAGCAATTCACCTGTGTAACCAGAATGGGAGGAGCCTGGCTCCATTGCTCCCTAGCCTCATTTAAGGGCTGGCAGCCACAAGGGAAGGATCTCTGCTTGGAGACTGCTTCCTTTGGTGCGTTTGGTGAGCCCTGATCCTTGGAAAGTAATTCCTTCTTTTTTACTGGATTGTAATTCTGAACTGGTTTAGAGCAGCTGTATCTGCTATGGCCTTTCTCTACAGCAGTGAACAGGGACATCTACAGTTTAATCAGGCGGCTCAGAGCCTGGTCTGACCTGGCCATAGGCCTCTCTAAAGATGAGCACTCACCTTCTTTCTGGACAACCTGCATCAGAGTCTCACCATCCCTTTTGTCAAAAACTACTTCTTCGTGTTTAACCTAAATCTTCCATCCTTTAGTTTGAAATTTCCCCTTGCCTGTCAGCAGGTCCTGCTGAAGAGTCCATCTGCTCCTTTCTTATATCTCTTGTTTGGATACTGACAGGCTGCTCTCAGATCTCCCCAGAGCCTTCTCTTCTCCAGGCTGAACAGCCCCAGCTCTCAGCCTGTCCTCATAAGAGAGGTGTTCCATCCCTTGGATCATTTTTTGTGGCCTTCTTCTGGATACGCTCCAACAGGTCCACATCTCTCCTGTCCTGAGGACTCCACATCTGGACGCAGTACTCCAGGTGAGGTCTCAGCAGTACAGAGTAGAGGTGCGGGATCACCTCCTCAACCTGCTGGCCACGCTGCTCTTGGTGCAGCCCAGGATACAGCTGGCTTTCTGGCTGTGAGGGTGCGTTGCTGGTTTATGCTCAGCTTGCCATTTTCTATTACTCTCTGGTCCTTTTTGGCAGAGCTGAATGGCATGCATTTATGAAATGCTCCTGTTGCCTAATCTTACGAATTGCATATGCATTTACAAAGAGAATAATAATAATGTTTGAGGAAACGCTGGAGGCTAAATGTGGGTCCGAAAAGGGCTGCTTCTTGGGTCAGAATGGAGCAGGGAGAGGGAAGAAAAGAAGCTGCTTCATTCTTATGGACTGGCTTTCCTTGCTGTGCACATAGGACAGGCATCCAGCAACTGCAGCACTTCCCTACAGGCCATTGCTTAGCAGTGTGCTTATGCTAACTTGTCCATTGCACAGGCATGTGTGCTTAATTCCAGGTCCACTGCAGGCATTTTGTCATCCGGCAGTCAGTGCTGCTAAATAGTAAGAGTGAATTTTGCACTGAAATGCAGAGTTCTGATTGTGCACTTCATTTTGATCTTTCAATGGTTCTGTCGTTAGTGACATTGTCATTTAATGTGGACATTCATTTAGGCACACGTCTGGACTTGCCTGGAAAGCATTTTGAAGGCTGTGTTCTCAATTCAGGTCTGCTCCCCGTCTAAGGCTCTAAGCAAAAGTTGATGGCATTTGAAATTTAATCAGGTTGGTATTGTGCCATTTATCTCCTATAAAAGTTTCAGTAGCTTTTTTGCACACTTTACTGTTTAGAAGGAATTCTCAAAAGCCTACGGTAGGAGGAACGTATCTGCCTTGTTCAACTATAGGCTGAACTTCAATTCTTTCAATCTGAACTTGATCTCTTTTTGTGAAACGCATCCTCAAACATGGAACTTGTGACATCGGGTTCATATAAAATTCATAACTCGGAGCCTTGTGTTTGGAGCATTTTCTGCTAACTGCAGTAAGTAGGGAAGGGCTGAGAATGGATGATGTAGAAAGATTTATTGTAATAGTAAAGCTTTATTTTCCCTTATGAGTGTATTTGTAGCTTGGTATTTTTTTCATTGCTAGGGCCAAACTTATCCCAGTATATTGGATAGATTTCTAAAATTTAATCCGCTATTTTCTCCACATCTGAAATTTAATTTAATACCATCCCACTCATTAGAACCTCCAAGATTTAGTTTTATTTGCATACTGCAGAGTGAGAATATTCCCCCGCTGAACCCCAAAGGCAAGTAGTGCAAACCATTCTGTAAAGCCTCTTCCCCATGTTATTCGGATACTTATTTAAATATCTGTCTTGAAAAATCAGAACATGTACATGATTGATTTATTGCCCCATCCAGAAATTCTCCTCCCCGACCAGTCTGTTTTCCAAAATACTCTTGGTCCTTCCCAGAAGCTGGTTTTATTCTTCTAAGTTTCAGATTTAAAATCTGGATGAGTGAGAGATCTGGGATGAGAGATGCATTAGCAGAACTGATTTCTCTTGTTACGAGTTCAAAAGGCTTCAGTATGCAGCACAAATGATTCATAAGTATCCATTGTTCAGAGTTCAGGATAAAGAGTTCAGAATCAAAGCTCTGCTTTAATGTGCACTCATGCATTTCTTTTTTCAGTAAGAGCATTCTCTTCATATATATAGCAAATGAAATTCAAACTTGTTTAAGCTGCAGTTCTGGTAAATTGCTCTGCCTCTGAAGTTAGCTTAGAATATCATGAGAGTTATAGAAACTGTTACAGATTTTGCTAGTATTGCAAAAACTTAGTGCTTAGTTATAATCAAGCAAGAGATATTTAATAAATAGAGCAGCAAAACAAGTGATAACCTTGTGTTATTCCTGGGTTTGGACCTTGTGTCAGCCCCATTGGCATATCCCAAGAGAGCAGCCATGCATGACTGGCTGGTGGTGTTTTTCTTATTGGCCTTTTTCAAAGGGGAAAGCAGCAAAGGATTCTAAATTATGGGCAGTTTTTTGCATGGGAATGCAGGATGACAGCCAGTGGGCAGTGATTAAGAGATACTCCGACGTCTAGACGTTCATCCGAATGTTTGTCGTCAAGTGAGCTGTGCCCAATATTGCTCCTTTCAGAGCTGCCTTTATCTTTCATTTTAATGTTTCATAGATTCGCGGTACTGTCACTGCTGTGACACTGCTTTCTCCTGGCATCGTGTATCATGGCTGAGCATACTGAATGGGCTCCCTGACTCCTTTCTTATCAATGGAGTACAACAAGCCCAATGCAATCATCCTTTCAATTATCTTCTTCATCTCAAGTGTCACCAGATAAGTGCTGGCATAGTATTCTTTGAACATTTCAGATATTGTTCCTTGCTTTTTGGCTATAAATGTATGAATATGGGATAAAGATTAAGATATCTCATGTTTTACCCTTATTATTCCCGTACAAAACTATGCTTGATCTCCTAAAATGTTCTTATCTTCCCATCTTTTTAGTTTCAATTCTCACTGGGACCTGGCTGATAAGAATATTGGGCTACTTCTTACGCATTGCAGTGGGAGTCGTGTCTCATAGGAAAAGCCTGAGAGCCTGCTTTGGTGTTGTGCAGCCTCTGAAATCAGCCTGACCTAGGTGTAGCCTGCTCTGGGGTACAGTGCAGGGCTGCCCAGGTGGGACTTTGTGGATGATGGGTGCAGGGAAGGAGGCTCAGCCTCTGTTCTGGAGAGATCTTCGGTGAGATTAGTGCCAACAGAGATGGCATGTTAAATAAAGAAGATGCTAGTCTGGGATCTGTGTGTTTATAAGCAAGGAACACATCTGGAAAATAGAGGATCTAGGCTTTTACCACTTATCCTGTGTGGCTGAGGGCCCAGCCTCTGCCTTCCTGAGCTTCGAAGAGTGAATTTCACAGCCTCTTTGCTACAAAGCCTGCAGATCTGGGCAGTGTGGACCCTGTGCTGGGATTTGCTTGAAACTGTAGCATTGCTACAGCCCTGCATTTACCACCACCAGTCAGGCACTCCAGAAGCTTTCAGCTGGCTTACAAATAAGGAGATTTTCTTTGAGTGACTTCTGCCTGTTGTTCACTGCCCTTTGTCTTGGAGGTGAAATTCTACAGATTTTTTTTATTTTTATATTTGATTACTTAAAACATTTTTAAATTTAATGAATTAATTGTGATGTACTATGAAGAAGACCGAATATAGCAATATACGTGAACCCTGAGGACTGGCAAAAGGAGATTGGTGTGGGAATGAGAGAGGAATGCAGGCTTTAGTTCAAAGAGTTATTTACGAGAAAAGTTTTGGAAGGTCTAGCGTGAGGAAAAACAATCCTTCAAAAGAAGGACAGAGCCTCTGTATTGTACTCCAGTCAGACTCCAATTAGCCATTATAAAGTTGTGGGTGTACAGTGATGGTGACAACAAAGCCAGGCAACTTACAGAGCAGATATGACTTCAATCTCTTCATTAATCAAATGTTTCATGGTTGCACACAGCCACACAAAATGTATTTTCACGCTTACACGTTTCAACCATTTTTGAAAGTCACACAATTGTTTTGGTGATTTAAGTTTTAAATTGATGAAAATATGAGGAAAAAAGAGAAGGGCATCCTGGGCAGAGAAGAAACAGGCTTTCCAAGGAAATGCTGAAGCATTGTGCTGATTGCTGTGAAAATTCATTTCAATTCCACCTCATTTTTTCATTAAGCGTTTTAAAGCAGTGTTTCCTTGGGGTGGTTCCAGTCAGACTCTGTCTGAGTCTGGAGGCTGCAGTTTAAGGACAAGGACCAGACCTGCCCTCAGTTCTGCTGCTTCACACAAGTACAGTTGCTCCAGAAGAAAGCTGATGGAAAAGAGGAGAACTTGCACTAATGAGTTACATCAGAATTGTTTAAACGTAGTGAATTCACACAGCATTTAATGAGGGCTCTAACAGGTGATTGTTGTTTTGCAAATACATTAATTAAAATACTGAGTTTAGGGTCAGGGTTTACAAGTCCTAAGTGCTTCCTTTGCCAGAAGTGTTTTGAATGAGCTCAGTTTCCATTTGGACATCCAAGAAAAATAATCAAGTCTGATACTCGGAAGTAACTTGGTTTTGTCTAGGCTGTTCCTGAACCAAAATAAACCTCAAAACATCTTCCTGAGATAGTCTTGTTGCCTTTGGTTTCAGAGTGCCTTTAATCTTTGGAGCAGATTGAAGGAGACGAGTACTAGATGGAATTTGATTTTTATTTTTTTTTGCCAGATATCTAAAACTTTGCAGCAAACATCAGCATGTCCATGAAAATAACGTTGTTCTTCACTTGCTGTCTGTTAGATGCGTTTGTCTGGTTTATGGATGGATCTTGGCATCTAAATACTGCTTCAAATGTGAAGTGGGGGCTGACTGTTGGCAGGAGGGTCTTAGCAGCTATTTCCTGTTGAACCTAAATATGATACCAGTGGAGGTGAAGAAAATAGCTCAGTAGAATTAAGTCTTGATTCAGCATAATTTCCCAGAAGGCCTCTACATTTGGACAAATCAGAGTAAGCAAAGTAAGATGCGGTACCTTCTATCCCAGGGCTGCCCTGGCATGCCCATCATACCAGGCAGCCTAATCTCTTCCTCATCTGCTCGCATGGCATACACTGGGAAATACTAGTTTTCTGAAAGAGTGGTCAGGTGCTGGAATGGGCTGCCTGGGGAGGTGGTGGAGTCACTGACCCTGGAGGTGTTCAAGAAACACTTAGACACTGTGTTGAGGAACATGGTTTAGTGAGAACTATTGGTGATTGGTGGACAGTTGGACAGATCTAGTAGGTCTTTTCCAACTTTGGTGATTCTATGATTGTATAATTCTGTGATCAGTTATTTTCCTCACAGTGGTGGAGCTGAAGGTCAAAACTGAGTCTTGCAGATACCATAACGATCTGCCGCACAGCTTCTTGTTCAGTAAAACTTGTTGGAGTGCTGAGCACATAAGCACATGCTCCCATATTACCTTGCTTGGCAAAGCCAATAAAATATCCCAGACTGTGACTGCATGTTGGTAACCAGAATTAAAATGATATCTCCTGCTCTTGAGACCTCATAGCCTGGACAGGGGCTTCTGCTGGGATATTCTTTCCTGTTCCTCTGTGTGGCACGTGCAATGTCACCTCTACATGCTGATATGTTGGAAGTTGCTGAGCAAGTGATCAGCATCTGAAAAGCTGCTTAGCAAAAATGTGTTTTCCTTGATTGTCTTGTATTCTTTAATAGATTTTATTAATTAATGAAGTTGAAGACTCCTTTGTACAGTACATTGGAAGGATTGTTATTCTGCCTCACTGTCTAGTCATTATCTCCATTAATGAGTGTGTTATTCTGTCACCAATATTAATCTAACAAAAGAAACAAACACCTGGCCTGTGCTGTGATGCAGGAGTCAGTAGGTTAAACGCTCAGTCCTGTGAATTGTGACAAACAGTCCTGCTGCAGTGGCCGGAGCGTGGTCAGCAGGCTGCTCTTAAGATGTAAAATACACATACAGCTCTCCTTGCTGGCTGTGTGTTGCTGCTGTTGTGAATGGTCCTTCCTCCCCATCTTTTGGAATCTGTACCTCTCCCTGCAGATGAAATGCAGAGCAAATCAGTTATGCACAGCTGAAGATGGGGCATTTATATACTTTGCCTTTTCATTTAGATTTGATTCCTTAGAAAAGCTGCTTGAATGGTGTTACAACTGCTTTGATACGGGCTCTTAATTATGAAAAGGTAGCAGCAGTAAATAGCGTTATGCGAAAAGAGCGCAGAGGGGATGGGCGGCGGGAGCCCTGCCTATCGATGTGCCAGAAGGATGAGTCCAGAAAGACGCGCTCAGTGTTGCAAATGCCATGTGAAGCCCATGGCAAAGCTATTTTAGCGGCTTTTGAGACAGGGATGTGTGTCAGTCTTACTGTCGTTCCTTGAGGGAATGGGTTTTGCAGGCAGAGGAGAGAAGGGACCGAGGTGAGGCATCTGTCCTTCTCTTCCAGTGTTTACAATCCTTTAAAGTTAAAAACTAAAGGGATGTGTTTCTCTTGCATCAGGAGTTATTGCGTTCTTCGTTAAGCGGCCTCGTGCAGAAGATGTCGGCCTCAGTGTAACTGCTTGTGATTTTTGTGGTGTGCAGCTCTCGCTGGCCGTACACGAGCTGTTCCTTTGCTGTGGGTGAGATGAAGCAAACAGCTGTGCGTGTGTTGCACTGAATGTAATGCACATGATGGTAACAGAAGGATCGAGCCGAGGAGATACCTCTTTTGAGATGCCGTTAGCTGTGGATTTATGTACTTTATTAGCTGTTGGGGCATTTTCATTATCGTGGCTATTGGTTGGACATGCTGTAACTCCAGTAAAACCGAGAGACGCGCAGTTGCAACACTTACAATAGGCAGTGTGCACACACAACCTGGATCAACCTAATTTCAGCATAGCAAACACAAAACAAAAGCTGTATGTGACTTCTTAGCCTTTGTGCACATCTGCATTATTATAAATGCTAATATAATTCTGCAATGATAAATAATTAAACAATTATGGTCATGAATCAATAAGTTTAGCACATTTTTTCATCAGAAAATTGTACTGTATAAACAAGAAATATAAATTACCAAGTCTAATTTTCAATGAAAATTGCAAGCATTTTATATCTAATAATTAAAAAAGTATTAGAATTCAATGTAAGATACTTAGAACTTTAAAATTTTCCAGTTTTAACCAAACACCATTAAATTGTCATGTTTTATGTTTCTGAATCTGATTAACATTTTGAGATCTGACTTTTGCAATGATTCCCTTTGTTTTCCTCTGCTAGGACCCCCCCCCCCCACTCAACCTCTGCTTTCTCCTAAGTGCAGTTTATCAGCTTGAATCTGGCTTCGGTTGACCTGATTATGCTGCCTTTATAAGAATATAACATTTAAAGAAAAAACATTCCTGAACCTTTCTTCAAGATTTTGAAAGATCTAGCTATTTTTATCGTGTGCTAAACATTTTGCTGTAGAGGGTGCAACATGGAGGCAGGGAGAAAAGAAAGCTTTTACAATCATGCTTGCATTTAATCAGAGGTCGTAGGGTTGCCTGTAAGCTTTTCCACTCTCAGATCTTTGGCATTTGTAAAGAATCTGTCGCCCCAAATACTGGCACATAGCTACATCGTTTAAAAATTATCTAGGCCTATGCTAGAAATAGGGATTAAAAGCAATGTATTTTTCAAAGGAAAAGCTGTTTGATATTTTTGTGAAGACATGCATGTTTTCTTTGCTAAACGTTATGCAGGAACTCAAGATTTGCCACAGGTTATGACAGAATAGCTGTTCCTGATTGTTCACTATTGACTTTGTAGTACTTTAACCCAGGGAAACACCCAGTCTGCTCTTACCTTGACTCATGAGTCAAGGTGTTGACAAAAACCCTCAGTATTCTTACCAGGGTGTGTTTGAGAAGGAACTCAGGAAAAGTGGTGGCTGCGGGGTGATGTCCAGCATTGCTGCCATGGATCCATGGGGTGTGCTGATGGCGGCTGGCAGGGCCTCGTGGGGTGCAGGATCCGAGACGTTTTCATGTGCCTCCAGATTGGAATTGCACAGTGTCAGATGGGGGACTCCATCCACAGAAGTGTTAAAGTTTATTCACAGCTTTTTTTTTTTTTTTTTCAATACTGACTAGAAGCCTCAGGAATCTCCATCAAGCTGGGAGATCAAGGACTTTTCCTCCCAGTTTTAATGCTTGTTGGCAAGCAATTAGTTATTTGTATTACAGAGAAGACTTACAAAGATAGCATGTCTAGAATGGTTTTTTTTTGCCTTTGGGGGGAAAAAATATTTTCTTCACCTTCCTTTCTTTCTCTCTCTTCTTGTTTACCCTGCCTTCCTGCTTTTGATGGCTGGGAGAAAGAAAGCTACATATGGAGACAGAAGATCTTTCCTTTGAGTTTCTTCCTTGTGCTGCTGCATCTGCTCCTCTTCCCCTCGCCTTCCCAACGTGCTGTATTTCCATTTGTGGGTGTCAGTGTCTGTGCCTCTGATGCCAATGTCACTCTTCTTGTGGCAACCAGATTTTGTTTTACTGTATAGTTCTCACCAACATGTTTCCTGCATTCTGCTTGTTCTGTTGTAGTTCACGCTTTCAAAGTCTAGAGAGATAGATTCCCTTTCCTCATGCAGGATTGCTGGTTTTGTTTCTCACCAGAGTAGGTCTGCATTGACTGTCCTTGATATCTGTGCAAATTCCAATGTAAAATATTTGCAGGGAATTTTTTACAGCCACTGGCTGATTTTTTTTTTTTTTTTAGGTAAGTGAAAAGTGTATATTAATCTTCAAGTTAAAGTAACTGTATTTAAAGATGCTCATAGTCTTGGAGTTTAAGTAGTAGGGCAAGACCATAGAAATTTCTCATTTGCCACTTTTTGATAAATCAGTGGAACCAGTGGAGAAGCAATACTGCAATCACACGTTTAGTGTGTTCCTTTAAGTTACCTACATTTAAAGCACTCAATGCCCACTTACAAAACTGGATTATGGGGTGCACAGAGGGTATAAAAAATATTTGTTGCTTTCATGCTTCAAAACCTTGAAAAGCCAAATACGTTCACTTCTAAAACTAAATCTTGGTTTTCACTGTAAAAAAAAAAAAAAAAAAAAAAGAAAAATGTTTAATAGCACATATGGCATAATTTCATGTGACATCTGTTTTGTAACAAACAATATTTAGCTCACTTATTTGCTGAATGATACAGTACATACTGCAAACAAAAAGTCCAATGAACAGTTTTACATAGTTTGTAATATATCAATATTTATCGCAAAAGAATGCAAAACTTAAACATTTAAGCATGTTATTGATTGTAATATGCAAAACATTGATTACTGCATGCTGCCAATGCAAAGAAAGTCTACTGAATGCCTTATGGGGTATGAAAATTAGGTAGATTTCTGAAAGAATAACTGATGTCCTCCCACTGGTGACATTTAGGCTTATGCCCCCTCAACCTAATTTGTGTCATCTTATAGGAGACAGCTGTCAATATATTTAGAATGGTTTAGCTCATAACAGCAGAAATGGTAAGAGACTATTGCCTTAATTGCACAGAGTGATTGATTCTAATGGAAACAACATTTAGAAACTCAAAATGCACTTTCTGTTGGCAGATCTAATAGAATATCATAATGAATTGGAGAATCACACATACTGCATTTTCTGCAAGGATTGCAAAAGGACAGTCAGGGGCTATTATATTGTTTGCTTTTTTTTTAAATTTGATTTTAATGATTAAATTATTTGCTTAAATAATAAAACCAAACAAGCACAGAGAGAATATGAAAGAGAAACCAGGCTGGGCACCAGAAGGGTGAGCCCTACCAGAGTGGCCCATGGGCCCTCGGTGGCTTTACCCCATGAGCCCCAAATGGGAGCTGCTGCATACATGGGCTGAAGGAAACCAGCAGGGCTGGCATGTGCTCAGGAGAAGATCGTGGAGGTGAACCTGCCCAGACACAAGGCAGGGCAGCCTGTACCAGCTCCCTCTTCTCTGGTGCATCAGCAAAAGCTCCGGAGTAGTTGCTCAGCGTTAACTCTTTTGTCCTCTGGGAGTTTTACACAATAACATCTTGTCTTTATAGACTCAGTTAAACAATTCATGCATCTGTCTCTGGCCTGTGATTTCTTCTTTCCCTCTTTTTTTTTTTCTTCTTTAAATAGAAAGCCCGTTGTTTTCTTATCCCCCATCAAAACTTCTCAGGGATATCATACTCTTTCCTGACTATCTGAATGGGAAGTCAGGATTATAAATTCCTCTTAACTGACAGTACTGTGCAGCTTGGCCAGAAGCCATCAACATTCTTCTTTCTTCTCTTTTTCTCCTCTTTTAAGATCTAGAAATGTGTAGGTTCTAGGGGGATTGATATGTGGTTACAGATTAAATGTTTTTTTTTCCTTCCCCATAATTAGAAAGGTATGAAGAATTGGATGCAAGATTGAACAGTGTAAATCCTCCAAAATTAAAAACATTTCAGAACTGGAATAAATATTAATAAATTGGAGGCATAATGAAATGCTGTAGATATGTAAGGGGAAAAGCGAGCAGGAAAGAAGGGAAGATTTTTATAGACCTTAATTACAGCAGGGTTGTTAGTAAATTTACTGAATTGTAAATGTAAAAGATTCGGATGGCCTGAGTAAAACCACATATTTAAGCCTTCTAAATGAACATTTCTGTTTTTTGAGTAATTTGTACCATCTGTGTCAAAATTCTGAGCCTAAGAAGAAAAAGCAGTGGAACAAATGTTGGTTCCATAAAACAGTCCTAGTTCATTGTTGAAATTGTCACACATTAACATTGCAGGCCATCTGGGTAGACAAAAGACTCTAACCAGATTGCTAAGATGATTTTATTGGTCTGGTATTAATCAGAATGTGGCATAATATTTAAGCAGAAAAAATGATGAGGTGAAGTGGAGTGCCTTTAACTACCCTAACTGTGTGGTAGTTGCACAATAATCTTATTACACCACAGAGCACTGTGTTTCTAAGCAAAGATCCCGAGCCTGAGATGTAAATAACAAACTATGTGATATTTCCAATTTATAGCTTAAAGTAAAATATGAAACTTAAAGAAGTAATGATTGTTGGCATATTGCAACGTGGAGATTTAAAGGCCACAGCATGGTCATATTAAATTGTGGTATACCCACAATCATGTTGGAATTAACTTTAATTTCTTTTTGTAACATTGTAAATCAGATTACACTTCATCTCAAAGAATCCAGAACTCATGATTTACAATTGATTTTCTACATTTTGAATCTCTACACAATGCAGCAGCTTGCATTCTCTCCGGGATCTAGAAATGAGGGTATGTATGTGCATGTATGTGTGTGTTTTGTTTGTATTAGCAAATCCTCCTCTGCTTTTCCTCCTTTCAGAGACATTTGGGAAAATCTCTCTCTTATAAGATTCTCCATGATCTTGGCTCTTTTTAGGTTCTTTTTTTCCCCCCTTCGTATCGCAGAAAGTGAGATTGCAGCGAGCATTTTTACTCCTCTCTCCTCCACTTTGAACAGCCTGTCCACCCTCCTGTGCTGTATGCGACCTTTTACTTTCCCAGCACGGCCTCTGAGCATGCAGAGACGTCTCTGAGTGTTGTGCAAAACCATGTCTGGTGAACATCATACACTTTCCTTATTGCATTTGCAGTGAAATTTAACTCTGGTGTGAGGTGGAAGTGGTGAGTCCGTCATTAGGTTCAGGGGCAGCTATGTCCTGTCTGTGTCTGGCAGAGCTAAAGAGCAGTGCTGGAATGCCAGCTGGGCTTCAGACAGGACCATTTGTAAAATAGTCCTCATCTTGGTCATCACACTGAGTGTGTCCTGTGAAAGCAGCTCTCCCTCAAATCCAGGATGTCGGAAAGCAACTTTCACCCATACAAAACTTTTATTGGAAAGAGACTAAGATTGCCCAATATGAGGTGTCTGTGTAGTTAAGCAGGGCACCCGATATCATTCAGTAGCACAGATGCCAAATTAACTTAGTCTGCCTGGTGCTGCATGGGGTGGGCAGGGGGTAGCGATGCTGAGGCCTTGGGGCGGATTGAGAATGGAGCAAAGCCCGGCCCCATGAGCTGCTGTGGGCTGAGCTCATCGCCTGGGCAGGAGCAGGCCCTGAGGAGAGGTCCTGGTTAATGTCGTGGTATTTTCTGTCGGAATTGTGTTGCTTGGGCTTCAGCTGGGCTGGGAGGATGGGTGGCCCAAGGGCTCTTGCAGCGTGCTTGTCCCTCGCTGACCACGGCTCTGTGGAAACGCCTGCCGGGTGAGTGCTTGTTTGTGACAGACCAGCAGGATTTGTCTGGAGATGGAGTGGTCTTCTGTGTGATAGAGAGAGCATTTCTAAGCACGAGTACCTTGGGTAATCATGTTGCTTGATCTGCTGGCAATATGCTGCTTGGCATAAACTTTAAAGGGGATTTTCCAACTTCACCAGCAATTTTCTTTTCTCAGATCTCATTAATCTTACATTTGAATGTTTAGAAATGCTAAATACTGGCATTAAAAGATGACTGAAGTCTTTGCTATTTGACTAAAGGTTTTTCATGGTTTTGTCTATTTAATAAAAGATTTATCGGCCATTGCCGTGGAATTATACAGTGTAGTTTAAATTATACCCAATTAAACAAAACATTTAGGATTGTCAGCTAGCATTGCAGTGCTGGCCTGGTCCTTGATGACTGATAGCAGTGGTGAGATGTTGCTGCAGCCATGCAAGTGTTGTGCTATCAGCCGCGTACGAGTGCAATGTGGATTAAAATGCTATTAGCATAGCCAATTAAACATAGAAATAAACAAACCAGTTAAATCAATAACAGTAACCACTGTATTAGAGAAGTAGTATGATGCTGTGGCTCAGTTTGCTTATGTGAGGACCGCCCAGAGCAATGAGGATGAAGCCCAAATGTTTTTCATGTCAAAGATGAGAACCCTGAGTACAGTGCTGAGCATACCTTCATGACATGAAAAGCAAAATCCATACCGCAGGAGGATTATTTTCCCTACTAGATAAACAGTCTCTTCTTCTTCTCTTCACCTTCATTTTAAGTAACTTTTAGTCCATTTTTGTGGTGGTTCAGTTTGATCTCATCAGCCAGGACCCCTGTTTCATGTGAATATAAGCATGTTTATTTTTTTTCTATCAAATGTAGAAACAAAAACTATTTTGAAGATGTTGTTTGGATTTTCAAATGGGAATAACCCTGAAACGAGAAGGTTGGAAGTCTTTGAATTTTCCAGGTGTTAGAACTAATTTCTCTTCCTGGTCAACAGGCTTAATCCTTTAGTCTTAAAGGATTAAGTGCAACCTATAGGAGATCTTATCCTGGTGTCAAAAGATTTCTCTGGATGGCTAGCTATCGTAAAGCCCAAAGCCAGCAAAATCATTCCTCTGCAACAAGTCAGCATTGCTTTACTGAATCCACCATTTGAACAGTGAGGTGAAGCAGCATCACTGCTTTATTTATCTCTTAAGGCCACCTTCTTAATCGCCACTGTATCTCAAAGACCACATTCTGAATTGCTGTAGGTTTGACAACAACAAGAGAGCGGTGGGTATTTTCAGTCTGAGATCTTTTATGAGAACAAAAGTGATGAGATTCCCTCTTGATTCTTCATCTGAATCCATTTCGAAATAGAAAATAAAGATTAGTGATCTCATGTTTATTTTTTCAATTGCGATTAAAAGAAGTCTTTCTTTAAGCAATGAATGAAGAAGGGATTGTTTGAAGCATATTGGAGGATCTCTTTTCAACAGATTAGATATTTATTTTTGTGAGGTATAAGATACCAGTAAGGGAGGCCACCTTGATAGCTTGTTGGATTTTTGTCTATGGTTATTCAATTTGCCCTTCAAAGGCAGCTTGCTAGAAAACAATGGGGAAAAAAATAAATCCCGTGTTTAAATCTTGTTGGGAGGAGGTGAATTCTGTGTCTGAAGCAGCAGCCTGTATTATGGGAATACCTGGAGTAGATGGTGCAATGCTGGTTGTAAAGAAACGTGACCTGTTTTCAGTTGCTCTTCCACCAGCACAGTGGCTCAGTAGACATTTTGGTGTTGACATCTGAGCTACTGTGTTTCCATCTGGTTCAAATACATCTATCCAGACAGCTTTACTTGAGGATCCAGGCTGTTGTCCACCCTGTACGAGGTTGGATATTGACTTCCTGGCATTGTGTGTGAAAAAGTTATAATGAACTATTTGAGCACTAAAGACAGTCTCAAAAGTTAAAGCTAGGGATTAAAAAAAAAAAAAGGTAAGGTAATAAATAATTTTGTGAAATCAAAGCTCGACCCATCTCTGCCTCCTGGTCTGCTGTGGGGTTGGCTCATTGCTGAGATACTTCTTGTGATTTTGGTGCTGCAAGTTAGATTAATTTCTAGCCCAGCCATCTGTTGTGTGCCAAGAGAGCGTTGCAGATTGACCACAGCCTTGGCCTGCATCTCTTCTCTTTGATTCTTGCTCTATGGATGTTGCAGGATTGGGCTCTACAAATTAGGAAATGAATGAGGAGCTTGATTAGAGCTTTAAATGGGATTCTTGAGACTTTTGTTTGTACCTGAGGCAGTGCTATGTATGCTGAAATTAAACAGCAACCAGTTTTGGCATCCTTCCTCTGTATGTATAATCTCTCTAGCAGACTGTTTTCTTACTGTAGTTTTCTCTCTTATGTGTGTGGGTTTATTTATTCAGAAGCACTGTGTATGCATGCAGTTATGGTAGTAGTGCTTAGTCCTACGTGTTCAGCTCCTGTGTGCTGTGGGTCATCCTGCCCCAGAAAGACTGAGAGGGAATTTGGCTTACTGGCTGCCCCTTTTCCATTCTGTTTTGGCTATTGCTGTGTAGTATGCGGCCCTTCTAGGAGTTTACTGACCTGCTTATGGGTGCTGTGGCCAACCCTGGATGTGGTCGAGGACTGTGGGAAGTCCTGATGAGATCCTCTCATGTCTTCTCTTGGTGCCCATCCTTACTGCTCCTGAGGAGCCGTTCCAGGCAGTGCATCTCCTTCCTTCCGAATGAATCCTCTCTATATATCACCTCAGAGAACGCTCATTTAAAGATTGTGCATGATTGGCACTTTTTAAAACAGCTATTTATTTTATAGGTAAAGTTGTGATACACCAGCATTTAGATGCAGAATGTTCTGGAACAGAGAAGTCAGGGAAAAGAATAAAATGAAGGCAAAGAGGGAAAAATAGTAAAAGAAGAGTGTTTTGGAGACTGATACTCACTGAGGAGGTGGCAAACTGCTTGAAAACTCGGGCTGAAATACAAGTTGGAAGAAGGGAGAGGTTCTGACTGAAGGAAAATCTAAGATGAAATGCAGCTATGCCATGCTTTCTGGTGTGTTTTATTGGGAGGCTGAAGCCTGCATGTGGAATGTTTCGGCTCAAAGGGAATGCAAACATTGTCCTGGGCTCTGCCTCTAGGCTGTGTGCTTTGGTCTTTGTGGATCGTATTTAACATTGGGCAGTGGCATTACTGCTGCTTTGTCAGGCTGTCAAGACCACTGGGAAATGCAAGCCAACTCAGTTTTAAGTGTATTCCTCTGTTTTGTTTTGCTGTTTTTTCTTTTTGCTGCAGACCCTCTAACAGTAGGATAAAAAAGAATTTTGCATATCATTATTGTTTGCCAAAAGGCGTAATGAAGAGTTTAAGAGTTTCTCTAACTTTGAAATTATCTTTACATTTGTCCCTGTTAAGAATTCTGACAATAGCTGCTAATCTCTAGTCCAGGGAAGAAGGTTTTTTCCACACCATATGGACTAGCCCAGATTTATCTGCTGCCTGTTGTCCTTCATGGGAGATGAAGCACATTCTGTTGAGTGATGGTTCCTCTCCGGGTATGTTGTGTCCAGAGCACGTTGGCATGTACACACAGTTGTCTGAGTCCTGCATACCCAAGTTTACTTGATGTTCTTATTTGCAGCATATTTTGCTATTGTGTTTCCACTGCATTTAGAGTGAATCTTTGTATTCCGATTTCACTGGCTCCACGAGCATTGCTAGGCTGGAGATCAGCTCCTTGTGCAATGTGCTCAGTGAAGTTTCCTGTTTCTCAACTGTGAATCAGTGCAAATGTGAGCCATTAGAGCCTGTGATTGACTCCAGACAAAGACATTACTCCCAAACAGCTTATGCACTACTGAAGGCTAGTTTTTTGTTCTTTGGTACTTGGGTTTTGTAAGAGCTTCCTGGCAACATCGGCAACACAAAGTCAACCCTTTATTAATTTATTTCTAATAAAGAAGGTATTTTTGTGGCTAGAAAGTTGAAAACCTCAAGCTCTGTCATTTCAGGAAGACGTCCTGCCAACCTACTGTATTTTAGAGTGTGGAGATATTGCCAGGGTGCGGCCCGTTCTCTGGTCTTTCTCTTGAAAGATCTGAAGCTGTGTGGTGCAAACTGCACGTGATCCAGGTGTTTGTGTTAATGCAACAACTGCTCTTGTGGATGGCAGCTTATTGCTTTTATTTTAACCCACAAGTGGAACATAGCTCCTGACATGATGGCGCAGTCCAATTTCTGTAACACACACATGGATCAGGAGATGAGCAGGACTTTGTTCTGCAACAAAGTATGTTAAAGTTTACTTCAGTGGGGCCGAAATGCTTGCAGACTTCTATTGAAATTTGGCTATTTAACAAAATATCATTTTCCCGTTTAGAACTGTGGTGTCTAGCATTGAAAATAAACTTAGATATTTATGTCCTGAAACAGATGATTTTGAAGCAATTACAATAAAACAGAAGTATTTGCAAATCTTGTACTTTCTTCAGTTGTTTGCTGCTTCTTGACTAATTTTACCCACTGAGACTTCTTTATGCTCTTTTTGTCTTGTCAACTCAGCTGAGTTAAAATTAAAGCATAACATGAAATGTTTATTTAATCATGGTGAAAGTCTTTAAACTTGTGAGGTTTCTTGTATAACTAAGAAAGAACCTTCGATACTTCATGATCTCCTTAAAATGCATTTATCAACACTGATAATTGATGGAGATATACTAAATAGTGAAGCAGCATTTAGTCTGTATTTGAGTAATTAGAAATTTAGATGAAATTCCTAGTGTGTCAAGTATGCTTAACTTTCATTTTTTTTAGTGATCATAAAGTGATCAGATCTTTTGCGCAAAAAATTTCTACCTTATTTTAAATTGTGGGAATACAGCAGCTTTAGCTACAATATTTTTAGCAAGGGGAAAATTATTCAGTGTTCGATTCAAGACTTTCTATAGAAAACATAAAAGAATGTTAGTGGAAAGGAAAATGGAATCCAACAGTGAATTCTTACAGGTTAATTACATAAATATTAATTAATGCAAGTCCTCTGACCAGACTTTGTTCTCCTACTGACTTTATGTAGACTTGTCCCTTCGCTATAGCCAAGACTGAGCAATGCTGATAACATCAGGCTGTTCCCTGATATGGTAAACTTTGCCTGATACGAATGTAATTGACTCTGGATTCTATACTTAGCTCCTGATATACATAACATCATAGTGTGTGTGGGAATTGCTGACCAGGCCAAAGCAAGCAAAGAGTTAATTTTCTAGAAAGATCTCAGTTCTGCCCAGATTTGAAAGTGGACTTATTTATGTGATTAAAGTTAAGCACATTCTTAATCTCATTGATCTGTAACATCAATAACGGTTCATCAACCCGGAGCTGCAGATGGTGCTGCAAACACAGAGGAGGGCTGGCTGGGGTCTGTGTCCTGATGATGCCCACCAAGTTTCTCATGGACTGGAAGATGGAGAAAGCAAAAGGGTCTTGCTGGAAGATAGGTTTCTAAGTTCTTAACTGCAGCTGTTCTTTCCATTTTGAGTTTTCATTTCTCAAGTTCTGAGTGACATCTTTGGTTGCTAACCTTTGTAACAAATACAGATTTGGGTGGGAAGGGTTTCAAGAAAGGGAGTGCAAGCTAGGAATAATGTGACAAGCAGCACTCTAAGTGGCAGAGAATATTAAACTAGAAAAATTACATATGAAAGATAAAAATTCTAGTGGTATGTTTGTGGTGTGAGACAAATAACAATCAATAGCATGTGTTTGTAGCCTGCTGTAACTTGGGAAATAAATAGGAATATAATGGTGCCCTCTAGACCTGGTGCTTCTGCTTGTGTGCACATGTCCTTTGCATACTTGGAAGTATAAATGCCATGGCACCAATATCTAATAACATCTGAGTGCAAGTTCATTTGAACTGCTTAAATGTGGGGCATAAAACTGACATATGCTACTGAAAAGCTAATTTTATCTTCCTCAGGCTATTTTTGAGGCCTCTTTCATTTCTGAAGTATTTATTCTGTAGAATACCCTTTGTCTGTCCTTAAAATGCACTGGAGAGGCAAACAACCTGTCTAGGATGCTCATCTTTTGGCTTTCTATTCCAATTACTCTCCTTCAGCTGAGAATTAGTTCTTTCCAAATGTTTTTGTTTGCTCATTATTATTATTGCTTTTTTTTTTTTTCCTCTTCTGAAGTGTGTATTAACACCCATGGTCACCTTTCACAGCTTTCATAGAAGAAAATTTTTATTCCCAAATCATCTTTACTCACCAAGTGCTGGTGTCCACTAAAAGCACAGGCATTTTTTTTACACCTTTTTAGATAATGAACTGAGGTGGTTTTTTTTTTTTTTAAACCTATTTAAAAATATCTATTCACACAATAGATTTCCTCATTGATGGAATTGCAGTGGTTTATTTGAACCGGAATCAGCTTTAACGTTTTGTAGCATAACCTCAAAACCACTCTTGGTCGGCCTCAGTAATGCTGATGCCATGAGAATGGTACCATTGTCTGCCCGTGCTCAATGTTTGCAGAATTAAATTAGTCTGGTTTTCTTCCTTGATCTTTAGTTAAAACAAAAGCAAAATTAGCACCTTTATAAGCATTGTTATATATTGTTAAACGTTAAGGGGGGGGTGGGATCCCTAGAAGGCATAAAGGTTTATTTTGGGTGGGAGGAAGGATAAAAAAGCCCTAGGGAAGAAACTACATTGACTTTTGTAATGAGTTGCATTCCAGCTAAATAGATCTCAATATCCTAAAGCAAATTTCTGGGTTGTGGGATAATGTTTGGTCTTGATGATTCTACATCTGAGAATGTGCTGTGTCAAAAGTACATTTTTTTTCCTTTCAGTCACCAAGTTACCACAAATAAACTCACCCGATCATTGGCACCATTTTCTGTGAGGGTAGTTTAGAATGGGAAATAACAAAGAAGGAAAACCATTGCCTCAAAAGTGACATGAATGTCAAATTAATACGTTCAGTAACATCAGACCCATCCTCCAATGTACAAACCACACAATGTTGCCCAGTTCTGAAGTTTTCTAACAAAGGTAGAGGCAAAGGCAAACTGACCTTTTTAACACAAGACCTTAGCAAAGGTTCGTGCAACTTTCTGGTTTCGTTTGAGGCTGGGTATCAGGAGATAGGCATGGCTCGGTTTATTGGTGATGAATGTATCCTGAAGTATAATTTAAACAGGGGAACTCACAAGGCAAGTGGTGTGTGAAACCTGATGGCTGGAATCTTGGGTGTTTTGGGTTCAAAGAAATTAAATGTGCAGGTACTCCAAGGGAAGTTACAGCACCACTGGTTTTTATTCTCCTGCTTGATAGCTGGTGAGTGATAGGCTGAGGGATGCAGCAGCATCCATTTCTTTAGTGGCCTTGGTCTTGGTTGCCATAGAGCATATGCAATGTGCAACAAAACAACGAACATCTCCTGCTTTGTTTTCCTGGCAGTTTTCTGAATTCGGTACTTTGGAATTAAAATGAAATAGTGTGAATCAACACAGAGCACACAGAACACCTCATTTCTTGATCTTCTGATGAGCATTTTTAGGAAAAAAACTGCTGAAATATGCATCGTAATCAATCTGATGAACATCCAATGGAGGAGTCTTTTAAATATTTAAGAATCCCTGTTGTAGAGAATAGCACAATTTTTTAAAATGAGTCTGCAACTTCCTGTAGCCTGTCAGAGAAATCCTCCATATAAGGTTTTTCACAGCAGAAGACTTAAAATATCTGACCCAGGCAGAAGTTGGTCCTGACGTGTGCTCTCTGGGGTACGTTGCTCCCTTATTCGGGTTATTCCCTAACTCCTCCCCACCCACCCAGGACACCTCCCTGGGCACCACCTGTGTGCTGGGACCCACTGCCCACCTGCTGCACCACCGAATTCCCAATGTGGTCTCAAACACCAGGTGTAATTAATCTTAAAGCACTTTGAGCACTGGGGTAGCTCTGTAAATGGCAATTTGTTTTCACGGAAGTGTTTTTTTTTGTGAGGTGAAGGCTCCAATAAGGTAATATTTTTGGGTGATGCTTCAGTACAGAGGTTTTCTGGAGATCTGTGATTTACCTGTTACTAATGTCGTACTGTTTAATAAGCAGCATGTAGCACATAAGAACAATAATAGTAATCTTAGTTAGAATGGATTTGATGAAAGTACGCTTTAATTTACTAATTATGACAGCTAAAAGGCATTTTTATGTTCGGTGTTAAAATCGCTATATCTGTATTTCCACCTCACTTTTCCTGCTGCAAGAACTCCTTCCTAACATGTTTTTAGTCATGTTATGCAAATGCCTGTTTAAATTACCAGGAGTATTTGTTTTCTATTTCTGCCCTGTAAAACATATTTTTAATACACGTTATTTGTGAAAAGCACATTGTAAAAGGAAATAAGGTTTCAGATGGCATTTCTATGATAATTTTACTGCAAATGTTGACCATGTTTTTGTATTTGTCTGTAAAAGGCAATGCAGGCTGTACATAAGGCATATTTCAGAGGTCTAATATTGTAAGAGACTAAATTAGCGAGGTGGCATTGGCTTTGCTTTGAACAGTTTGTCTGGCAGTAATCATACACAGTGAAATACATCACTGCAGTGTATGTGTTTGGAGGGGAGCTGATGCAGGTGTGAAGCTCGGGGGGCTGAGGGGTTTCAGCCCCTTGCAAAGGGCCTGGTGAATCCCAGCCAGATCCTCACACTGCCTCGTTCGATGCAGAGCCACAATTAAAAGCACGCTTTCTATTTTAGATTGATTTGCTTAATAAACAAAGGTTGGTTGCATTTAAAAAATGCATGCACAAGTTTGCTGCGTGTGGGGAGAATAACAGATAGTGCTGGCAAGAGATTGCTCTTCGTAAAACATCTCTGTTGCACTGACGTGCTGCATTTTGACTTGATCCTCAGCCTCTAAATCTGAATGGGAATTTCAGAAGCAAAAAGATGTGGAGAGGTGGGACCCTGCTGTTTGTCTCAGTTGTACAAGATGACTCGTACAGGCTGAAGTTTGACAAACCTGCTGCCGTGTCACGAAGAAGGAGCTCCCTCATAAAATCAAAAACATATAGCAGATGCATGTTTTATTGAACATTGCTAAAAATAGTGCTTTAAACCCTTACTCTGTCTGTAATGCTCTTTAAGTATCTTTTCAACGTTGCCTTCATTATTAAGTCTCTGAGCTTTAAAAATAATTTTGTGGTTCTTTCTATTCCACAGATCTTATTTTTCAAGACGCTCGATGTTTGTTTCCTATTTTGCATGCCGGTACGTGCGCTTAGTTGTCAGTCAGCCGATGACTGTTCATTCGTGTCGGATAAGATCCTAAGACTGTGTCCTTAAGCAAATTCCAGACCCAGGATAATGAAGGCGTTTTGAGAGGCAAATTCTTTAAGGATCTCAGTAGAAATTAGGAGGCTATGTTTTGCTTCCTGGTGACTCCAAGTGAGGATGAGGGCAGGTAGAGGTTTACCTGTTGGCCTTTCCTGTGCTGAGCAGTCCAACCCATGCCTCTTCCAGCTTCTCGCTGCCACCCACCTGCAAAAAGGAGCCAAGAAGCACAATGTGGTACCACTGGGTTTGCAAAGGCAAGGGAGTGAAATAGATCCGAAGGGCTGGGAGGTGATGTGAGCCAGCAAGGAGAAAATGTTGAATATACATATTATTGTGAAAAATAGAAGAGTCAATAAATACTTCTGCATGATCAAATATGTTATTGGTTGTGCATGATGCTATGAGCAGCGGTTGCTGAAATGTGGCATGCAAAGCAACATTTTTATGATCTTGATGCTTGAAATACAGCTAAAAATGGCAGATAATTGGGTTTAAAGGATTGAGCTCAAATATTGAATTTCTTCTCCCTTTCTGAAATCTTCCTGTCCTTCTATTAGTGGAAGAGACACCAAGCATGCATTCTTCTTTTAAAATCCATTTTGATATCACCAGCAACACAAGTCTCGTTTCCCTCTATTCCTGTTGAGTTCTCAGTCAGGCTGATTGTGAGAGCTTTCAGCACCCGTTTCTGCACTTGGCTTTCAGCTGTGCTGCTTACTTTGTTTTGCTTGCTTTACTTCTAGCTATGCAAGATGAATAAACACTGGCACGTTTAATAAAAGTGATGCACCTATGCAGGTGAGAGGAAAGGGGCAGAATATGAAAACTACTTATCTCAGTAACACGTAAGATACAGTAATTTTCTTTTTAAAAGAAAGTTAAATGAAAGCTGTTACCTTGTTAAAAAAAAAAAATTATATATATATGCAGGGGGAGAGTGGTTCTGATTTAGCTTGTAGAGTTTGCAGCCATTTATCCTGGGAGGGCTTTGTGTATACTGAAACCCATCTGATTCCTTCAAGCTTCTACAGTTTCACAGCCAAGTGTCCTTGGGCAACGTGAAGACACTTGTCCTCATTCAGGGCTATGCACATGCTCTTTAAACAATCCTAACTGTTACATCAGGTACACAAATGAATCAAGGCATATATATCAAGACACGGTAGGTGGAAAATTCTTTTTTGTTGAGCTAGAGGACTGAGAGTAAATTATACATTTCCTTACCAAAACCTGAGTCTTGGCATGAAGTGAGTTTTGAGGCACTCTTTCCTTGCCAGTCATTTTGATTAGAAATATGCAATCGCAGGAATCTACTCCAGAAGTGCATGAAGCACTGTTGTGATGCTTCCTCTGTGCTGCAACACGAACAAATGCCACTAAATTCAAAAGTGCTGTCTTTGTCAGTATCTCATGGGCTGGTTGAACAGAGCCCCGGATCCTCGACTCTCCTAAGAGCGGGTGATATATTAAGACAAGAGTGTATTATGCAGTAAGACATTAAGAATGAATCGAGAAGGTATTGTGAATGTTAAAATTGCACTGACTAAAATATACTGAGGTTAAAATACAGGGTAACTTTACAAATCACTATTAATTTCTTTGGCTTTCATTGCAATAACATTGATTTAATTCATTAGATTCCTTTCTAAATCTATATTTCAGTTTTAGAGTTGTCAGTTTCTGTTAATGACAATTTTGCCCATCTGTTCTAACATGAAAATGAGGCTTCATGCAGTAGACATGATAGATCTCTAATAGTTGAAGAAGTACGAATCTTAAAGGTATTTCATTTGGATTATATCCACTTTGATGCAATTTACCCTTGAAAGTAAGCCTAGCACTAAAAACTTGTAACTGTATAATCAAAAAACAAAAATGTCATATCTTGTCATTTAGGCCACTGTCTATTTCATAATTTACAGCAAAAATTTCAAAACATTCCCACTCATTCTCTCTCTAATGACAGAGCCATAATTTTGGGTGTCAGCATATCAGAATTCCACTGGATGTGATTAGAATAAGAATGAGTTTCTTTAATTTGGCCATTCAAATGGTTGTTTTACTACAGTAAGTCATCCTACTGAACCAGGCAGTGCTGCCAAGCTAGGTTACAACTTGGGTTTCAATCCAGGTTTAAAACTTCAGTTCCTTGCACAGGTCAATCTTCTGAAGGGGTAATTTTTCAAAGCAATGTGCGAGTCTTAAGCACACAAATCCAGTTAGCAAATAACAAGATTATATTCTGTGCGCTGCTTTGAAAATTTACCCCTAATATCACAGAGATAGGAGCACAGTTATTGCATGTACTGCATACGAGGTATAATTTAGATTGTTTTTAGTAAGCAGTTCCCTGCATTTGTGTAATGCAATGTTATTCTGGGGAAAAATGCTCAGCTAATTATTCAGTCTAGAAAAATAAACACATCCATTAAAGGCTAGGCTACGTATTAATGCATGACCTCTGCAACTGTAGCATTTTATGTGCAAATCTTCTAGAAAATTCTGTAACCATTAAATATATATGGAATTGTATTTTGTCTTTATGACTTAAAGTTACCAAACGCACAGACTCAAACTCAGCAAATGCAGCACTGCTCTGTAACAAAGGCGATGGTTCCTACAGCCTGCTTCGTTTCTGCGTTTTGTTTCAGACTTCTCTTGAAATTCAAAATACAGCTGGGGAAATCAGACTAAATATGCTTCCACAGGGCCAGATTTCTAATTTCTAAATACAAACTATTGAAAATTTAGCTTTTCAAGTGTAATACTTCCAACAAATTAAAAATCAACAAAAATATTATGCTTCTATGTTACCTGTTCAAGTGTATAGAATGTACAAAAACTTTAATCAAATACTCAGGTTTGCTCAGTTTTAAATTGTGTTAGTTTAATAGTTTCTATTCTGCTGTTTATATTAATGACATATTCCCGTCTAAATATATTGCAGTGCTGAAAAGCCATCAAAACATTTCTAAGGTTGAATGAGTGCAGTTGCATTCATGATTTTTTAATAAAATGATCTCTTTCTATTGAACTGACTCTTTTTTTTTTTTAACAGAGATTGAGATTGTATTATACATGCATATATATATATATACACACACACACATAGTTATGGGAGCATTATAAATACAAACTGCAGCTTCATTTACTGTGTGAATGTTTGGTTTCAGTTCATAGCTACACGGTGGGCTGAGAAATGGGAGTTACTGTACATAAAATATGAGGGCAAAAGAAAGAAGGATAAAAAATGAGAGATACCATTGATTGTTTTTTTGCATATAGATTAAAAGTCTTATTGTTTGAAGAAGCAACTGATAATTTGCTAATAGTGATTTTTTTCAAGAACTGATGTTCCTAAAAATGATTTTCATCTATTCTCCTTTTCTACTTTTGCAGTCCAGTTTACGTTCTCCATTTCCTTATTCCAGCCTCTTCTCTAGGTGCTTAATATGTGTAGTATACATGTAAAAGCAGTTGGATATTGGCTAAATTTGGGCATAGTCCATGTTATGAATACGAACATCTGCAATGGAATTAAAAGTGACATTCACCAAAATCCAAGTGCAAAGTACCCAGTTAGAATATGATTCTGAATATGTAATTTCCTTGCCATATTTTGTTTCTTTCCTGTGTGTGGACTGTTCATGAAATTCTCAGATTTATTAGGTATTTAGAATTTTCCTTTAGTTTCTTACTGCTTTTCCCCTATGTGCTTTCTGTGCCTGTAGTTAATCTGAGTGTGGATTGGTCCCATATCATTTTATTTCGTTTCTGTTTGTGACTTAGTTTGATGAAAAGCCAGCTTATCAGGGATTTCAAATATTCAAAATAGGGCTGAAATTCAAGAACCTGCTATACTTGTTTGAGTTTAAAACATGTTTTCCTATTAGTAAGCTGAGCCATTCAAATATCGGGGCACCAAATATTACTAAATAATACTTGTTAAATTCCAGTGCCTGTGAATCCCCCCAGCATCTCTGTCTGCTCCCCTGCTCCATTTTCTTGCTGTTTTCTTTCATTGCCGTGGGAAAACTTGGAAACTCTGTGGCTAATTATCTGATAACATCTCTGCTAGTTGGTAGATTTTCAGAGAAAGAGAAACGGGTGTGATCCCTTTCCTGAGTTGGTAATGGTCCAAAATATCTGCATCATGCAGCTAGACACAAATCGAACCAAATTATTCTGATCATGACTGAGCTAGGAAGACTATGGTGAAGATGTGCTGTGGAAAGCAAGGGTTGGTGCAGGCACGTGTCTGTGTCCCTGTCTTCTCTAGAAATGTGTCTCTCAAGAAGCCAATTCCAGTCAGATTCAGCAGAGAGTGCAGAGCCAAATCATAGTTGCTAAAGGCCTTGATAAAATTAGTCCCTGAGTAGAGAGATGCTGTAAGTGCTGCTGCTGTTCTGAGCAGAACATAGCTTGCATTTCTCAGGGACATGCAGCTCAGCAACGTGCCCCAGCTGTCCCATTGCTGTGGCCAGAGTGAAGTGTGAGATGAGCGCAGGCTCTACCTGGTGCTCTTGCTCAGTGTGATGGCAGTCAGCTGGTTCTTTTAAAAAGTAAGCTACTGAAAAAAAGTCTTTCCTTCTGCAAAACTGGGGATTTGGTTTTGACGTTTCAATAGGAGTACCAATTTTAGTGTGACTGCAGTAAATTGCATGACTAGCTCATCATCTTTAAAGTACTATCACTAAGTTGTCTTAATTTTTACGTTTGAAACCATTATATTCATAGATGAGTTCTTACAAAACAGGTCAATTAAGGTAATCATGCATACAATTTAAATATAAAGTTTGTCTTTGTTTTCATATCAAATGTGATATCTTTAGAAATAGAGATCTGTTTAGAAGTGAATTGAGAAAGGTGAATTACAGCGTGAATAATTTTATTTCCTTGCAGAATTCTGGCTGTGTCCTATTGCATGTGAAGAGAATGTCCAGGCTGTCCAACTGTCCAAGCATCTCTCTGGCTTGCTTTTCTCCAGAAAAGTATCAACTAAAGGCTGAGTAGGAAGACTAAACATAGATGCTACAACTGTCCTTCTCCAGGGTGAGTTTCCACCCACGTGCAAACATGAACAGGGGTATGTTAGGTAAATTATAAGAAAAATAAGTAGCAAAATCCACAGAAAATTGAATGTCTGTTGTTCCACTCTTAGTTAAGAGCATGACACCTGAGATGCAGTAAGAGCTGAGTGATAGTTGCTAATATTCATCATGTTTTAAAGTTTTCCTTAAACTTACAAAAATGCAATAGGAAGGCCTTTTGTTACAACGTGGATGGGATATGGTAATCTGATCCATCTTTCTAATAGTGCTGGTAAACAGTCTGATCTAATCAGATACAAATGCTAATATATATAAAATCTTTACCCATTTAAAAATAATAAATAAAATATTTTGCTCCAATTAATTCTGATTGTGCTAGAAGAACATACAATCAACAATGTTATGCAAATAGTTATTTGTGCAGATGAAATCAATAACTTATTTTCTTTTGTAATATACAGAATATAAAAAAAAAGGTTATTATTAATTGCTTATAAAACTAAATCTTTGTGTGGGAAGCCTGCAGGTATTAATCTCGTTATCAAGACATTCGTTCAAAGTCTGTATGGCCATTATTGTTCATGATTTGACCACTCAAGAAATCTTGCCACGGACTCCTATTTTGAAAGTATTTATTGGAAGCTGAATGAAATTAGTTCTTTATGAGCTAAGTAATTGTAAAGTTACATTATCCTGTGGAAAGAGATAACTGATAAAATCTGACAATTTCAATTTTAAAGCGTCTGTGCCTTGCTACACTGAAGTCATGATAACCCTCATATTTATAAATCTATAGCTTACCAGCTACACATACATAGTCACGAAGTCTCGGTTATGCTTACTGATAAAATTACTTTAAATATTGATTACAAAATAACCTGTGTTAACAATAGTATATTACTTGCTCATGTGCAAGGTGTTGTTTGCTTCAGTTGAATTCTTGTATCCGTAATTCCTTTCTCAGTTTTGTTTTACTCTCTTGAACAGCCATTGTTTAACTGGGTGTGCTCAGTATATGGGAGAAGCATCCCTACCCCCAGTGGGCTGTGGGTGCTGCAGGAGGGCTGTGGCCATACTGCTGGCTGCCAAGGAGGAGTAAGCACACTTTGGTGAGACCTTGTGCATCTTGCTTGTCCTACGGATTTTTGGTGCTGTCTTTAAATGAATGAGAAGCTACAGGCAATCCAAGTTAGTCATACAAGCAGATAATGCTGTTCTCTGCTCTCCTTTAGGAAGGCCTCCTGTTTGTTCTCAAACCTTGGAGGGCTTGCATGTAGCAGGGACCTGTTGTGGACTTGGTTCCTCACAGTCTTCAAGTGAAAACGGACTCTTCTCAGTTGCTGGGCATCCAAGAGGACATCCTCGTGGTGTCACCTTCTCTTTGAAGAGGCACTGTTACCTTACTGCCCACCTTCTCGTACATCTGCAGCAACTAATGGGGCACATGGAGCACCTCAGAAAGGGCCAGTAGGTCTTTGGCGGTCAGGTTTTCCTGCCCCTGGGCAGATCTTGAGCTCCTTTACCCTCACATGAGGTTCTAGATATGCAGTGCTGATCCTGTGCCTACTCAGTTGTCCTTAATGTCACTATGAAAGCAGCCCTAAATTTCATCTCCAAAATGGTTTCTGCTTTACACTCAAACTGTGCATGAAAACATGATTCTTCCATTGCTTTCTTCCATGCTGTTTTCAGAGAGGGAGGTAAACTATTGTGGAGTATAATTGCTGTGACTTCCATTCACAATAAGAGTATCTAAATTCCGGATGTGTTCTGTGGTATTGAAGTCTGTGTTAAAGAGGAAAAAAAAGACCCTTAAATCTTCAGGACCATGCAAAGCAATTAACTGTGCTCTGAAGGTCTGTTTTTATTGTTGTTTTTTTCTTTTTGTTTTGTTTTTAGAATTCATCCATTTCTAAAGTTTGTCATGAATCACAGCCAACCGTCTAAAGTGACATAAAACATCCAGCAGATCAGAAGGAGCAATGTCATAAAAATAATGTCTGTTTTCCTGCATCTATACGTAGGACAGCTGGGCCTGTTTCGGTTCTTGTAGAAAAACACAGCATCCTGAAGTCATAACTCCTTGCTATGCATGGGGATTCATTCATGTAATTTTTTGCAAATGTGGATATTAGCATGCATTGCTAACGCAGTTGGCATTATGGGTTCCTTCTGCCTCCATTGCAGCCTTGGGAAGAGGCTGGGTCAGGCCTTGTCTGTGGGACAAGTGAGAAACTTCATGGTGTCACTGCCAGTTCCAAAAATACAAAGGAATAGATAGAGAATTCTTCTCAGTTTATAGAATCTTTTGCCAATTAGCTGTGCTGGGGTGTGGTTAACACAAACTAATCATACTCTGGAGTGCTAAAATGTACATGGTGCAGCAGAGTGCCTCGCGTCTCCTGGGGTGTGATTATTTAATGATAATGATGCCCCCTGCAGAGGCACCTTATTGCTCTTTTGCAAAAACAATCTTTATTGAGGGGAATTAATTGCATTGTTGTTGATAGCAAGAAATAAGTTAATATTTTGAAATGATCTTTCTGGTTTGCACAGCTTAAAGGGATGTTCGCACAATTATGTCAAATAAATGACCTGCTTTGAAAGTTTCTCCATATATTAGATCTGGATTCCAAAACCACTCTGGAGATGCATGTTCTCTGAAGATTTGATTTCACTGAGAGTCTTGAAACGCCGAGAAGAGTTAATCTCTCTGTTCCATGGGTACCTTGTTTTGCTGCCTAAAAATTGATCTCTTCAGGGTCACTGACTGTGTTTTCTAGTTAGAGGCAAATTTGCAGTTATTCTGGATTCCCACAGCATATTTACTCTATGCAAAGTATCTGAGAGCAACTTTTATGGTAGGATTTTTAATTAGTGCGATGTATAAAAGCAGCAAAGTTAATAAGGATGAAATTTGCTGGTGTGCTGACTTCTACGGAAGGCAATTGCCTTAGAGTCATGGTCATAGCCTCGTCTTAAATATCCATCCATATTATTGCACTGATGCTACTTAGATTTTGGAAGATGCAGCTCACAGTTCACAAGTGAAGAAGATACAAGAAGCAACATACACTTTACATACTCCTCTCCTACCCACTAATTTATCTCCAGAATAATCGCTAATTTACTTATCTCAGCACTAATGTTTGCCACAGTAGTTTGGGTTTTGTTTCTCACTTTATGGGAGTCTTTGCATCATTTTTATCACCTGCTTGCTTTTTTATACTAATGGTTCAATACATCAGCATTACAGTAATAATCTAGGTATATATTCATTGTAAAATGATGATTTACTGCAGCAGGATGGATGTATTTACCATGTATGCAATGTTGCAACAAAAGAAAATAACAGAAGTATGTGGTCCTATGTATGTGTAGGTGTACCTGAGTGTAAATGGGCATAAAATGAAGCAATGTGGTGAGGTCACCTGCAGCAGCATATGCTGTGCATGGGACTCCAGGGTCAATGTTTCTGTGCCTGAAACCCACGTCTACTCAGCAGGGTAGGATTTTCAGATAAATTCTGTTGATATTGCTTAATAAATTGGAAAGTCCAGGTGAGCAGCTCATCAAAGATATGAATCTGCTTGTATGCAGTCTAGCAGGGCTTGCAGATGATGTTGATTCCATGCTGGTAGCAATAAGGTAGGTTTCACTCTGAAACAGTTTCATCTATCTTTACAGTCCTCAACTGGAAGAGAGGCAAAACCAAGTCCTACCTCTACCTGGTATGCCCCTTGGAAAGGCTGGGGCAAAGCCACTTGGTCTCTGTTGTTGCTGTTGGCTCTTGAATTCAGTCGTGATACCATCTGTCTGTACGTTTGGACCACTCAGTAACTTCAGCAGTGTTGAGTGATTGTGAAAATGAGGTGTATGGCTCCTATGGATATTTTGTGTGTTCTTCTCATCTTTTGTTTACAACACCATAGGTTTCCTTCCTTCCTTCCTCCCTTCCTTCATAGGCCTAAAAAGAAGCACATACTGCTTTGATTTCACTCCATAAGACCTGGAACACTTGCAAGTTGTTTAGTTTCTCTTTTCTAGTTGCCCATGAGGTTTTCTCTAAGCTGGAACAGCCAGTGGTCAGTAGTGGAGTAGGATCCACACAATGATCAGCTGCTTGCTGCTGCTGCATTCAGAGTGATGGGGGAGGACTGTATGTCCAGGACAAGAAAAGATTTATGGGGAAAAGGGATTAGTTCCCCAAACAAAGTATGGTATGTGTCAAAGAAAAATCTGTAATGGTAGTAGCCAGCATCAGTAGGAGAAAGGATTTAAAAAGAAAAACGTTTGAACAATATTGAGAAAATATGCAAAGGAACTTAATTAAAGGGACTTCTGCTTACACAGTGCCTGTTTGGGAGATGTGTGCCTTGTCTTGATTGTCAGTCTCCACAATTTCTCCTTTTTCCTGCGTTTAGCTCAGACAATAAGCTGAGCTGATCAGCAGGAAGAATAACAAAGCTATCTCTACCTGATTTGACACTGTAGATGGATACTGGATCTATCTGGAAGTCCTCCTCTTTGCTGATGGTGGCAGTGAACCATTGCTTGAGGGATAGAGTGCCAAAAGCCAAGACATTCCAAGATAGGAAGGGCCATCCTGGGGAGAACAGAAATCTCTGAAAAGCTGTGTTGTATACATGTGGGTTTGTTTAGTGCGTGGCATATAATGCAGTTAATCTCCTTACAAAGTCACTGCTTAGAGAGAAATATGAAAGGAAATCCTGATAAAAGGCAGCAGTGTAAATTTGACAATGCATGTAGCAGTCAGCTTTGCGCATTGTAATTGGAGGGGACAGAAGAGTTGTTTATTCAGAGGGGAGAACGGTGCTATGAATTTCAGGTGTGAGATTAAAAAATAACTAGACTTCATTTTAAAACCTCCTTCCCCTTCATTTCCTCTTCAGCTCAGCCGGAGCCAGTCCTTTCCGAAGCTGTTTGTGAAGGAGGGAGATCACTGATCAAACTCCTACTCCGTGTGGGGGAGGCCAGTGCCTCTGGACTCCAGATGTGACTCTCTGAGAGACTTATTGCCCCATCTCCAGCAGTGATTCCTCTGCGGGTCTCATCATCCCTGGGAAAGTGGGCAGGAAGAGGCCAAGAGTGTGGTTCTTCTGGAGCCCTTCCCTTCCATCAGGCTGCAGAGGAGGAGGCTGGCTGTGCCTGGGCTGCAAGGCAGTGCTGGAGCTCCCTGTGTCCACCACCGTGAAGCCATGCTCCTGGCTGCAGGAGCACTGCAAAATGCGGGAAGCATTACACATGGCTGTGTAATGAACGTGTGATGTTCTGATGGGTACGTATAGAAGAACTGCTGCAGAATAGGCTGTCTGTCTTGTCGGAGATCTTAAGTTAAATAGGGGCACTTTGCGTCATTGTTTTGATCTTCAAAATACAAGGAAATTGAATGCAAAGAGCTGTAGGGAACTTTCAAAGGCATATGAGCAATTAGGAGCATGAGTCCTTTTGGCTGAATAATCACTTCTGAATGTTTTTCTCTTCGTGTATCCTTAACTCCCCTCAAAGTACTGATGGCAAAATAGGTCTGGGAAAACTTGACTTCCTCAGGCTGATTTGTCCTATTGGTAAGTCTCTGGATGTTAAGAGACATTTTAGATTTCGTCCTACCCTCTGATGGCTACTTTTACTGGGTCGGTAAAATAAAGATCTGCAATGTTGAACAATTTCTTTTTTATGGGAATTCTGCCTCCGGGCCTTTCTATTAAAAGGTTAGCGTGATGGATGTTGGCAGGTATAAGTGGTGTGTGTGTGTGTGTGTACAATTTGTATATATGTGTGTGTATATATGCATATATGAAATCTTATAGGAAGCAGACCTCCTTTCTCACAGTGCAGAAGTGTTGGCTGAATCTGCATTCCACTTCCAGCACCAACATCTAGAATTTCTTAAAGCTGCAGTTGCTGTACAGGCGCGTGTCCTTCTTAGCTCCAGCCCTGGCAGGAGGTGCTTTGGTGTTTGTCCCACTGAGCTCTGTTAAAGTCTTTTACAGTTGTTTATAAGGACAAGCAACATGGAAGTCTTGCTGGTGATTCCTGTGCAAGCATGTTGTAGCTTAATTGCACAGGTAGGATGGGAGGTTATGCTGCAGAACAGCTGCAGAACGCTGTTAGATCTGAATTGCATCATGTATGCTATGACAGACAGAAATCACCAAATGTGGGAATGGTTTAAAGTAGAAAGTGGTCTCATTGTCGTTGTTAGTCTCTGCTGTATCCCTTTAGGAAAGGGTTTTGTGGCACCAAAGGCAGTAAACAGATGTGATTGTGCACGTGATATTGAAATGCCCATCCAAACACAGTTTATCCTTATGAAAAGGTTACTGCACAATGCTGTCAAGGTCAATGAGACCTTGAGTAATTATCTGCCTCGCATGTGTCAGTCATGCAAGTTTAACCTGCCCTGTGCTTCTAATTTTCCAACTGTGTGTGTGTGAGCATTTCACTCCAGTGATGTATGGGAAGCTGTGCTACAACTGTGGCTCCACTGC